>NC_079511.1:5180951-5245845 GCF_000801105.2 Raphanus sativus | reverse complement strand
CTGAGAAAGTACGCTGTGTGGTAGATTTGTAGTGTAATGAATGGTTTCCCTCATAATTTATGTGTTATCTGGTCTGTAACATTATTTAAGGCCCGATATTGTTATATCTGTGAAACCCAGTTATAATGGCCCAATATTTACAATTTATGATGGATAGGAGACGAACTTTGAAAAAAAAAAACCTGAACCTACGTAATGAATAAAAAAACATTCCAACTATATTTACCAAATTTTTGTGAAATTACAAATTTAATTTTTGGTGTCATAATCTTTTGTTGTTTCTAATCATAACATCAAATTTTAGACCAATTACTTAATGTTTTAGTTTTAATTTTTATTATTTTTTGATTGATAAATAATTATTTTATCACATTTAGATTATTAGTTACATTTTATTATATTTATAAGTGACAAATGATATAGTCATAAAGTGATTTATTGTGAAAAGAATAATTAATTATGTGAAGATAAATTAAAAATACAAATAATACATTATATTTATGTATAATTATAGTAATTGAACTATATTATTAAATGAAATATAATAAAAATATATTTTTAAAATATTAGTGTAAATTAATAGTGAGATTTGATGTGGTAAATAGTATTACACCAAATTTAGCGTAATAAATATTATACTATATTTAGTGGGAAAATATCAATTTTGTATTTTTTTGGAGATGATAAGTATTTTATAGTCTGGCTGGAGGATGACCTAAAGTAAATAAACATTATTAGAACTTTGATCTCCTTGCATTCTTTTAGCTTTGATCTACATCGTATTTTTTTTTACGCAGTCTTTAATACTGACTTTCAGCTGTAGGATAGGATAAGAAGACAATTATGTTGAGAATATAATCCCGCTTAAGTAACTGAATATTTGTAGCATGTTAGAAGGAAAACATTTCCATATGATGATTATTATAGTCATGCACTTGCACGAAGAAACTAAAGAAAACCAAAACATTGACGGAGCTTAAAAGACAAAATGAAGCGTACAAGTAGGCAGATAGCATAGGCTCATAGCATAGAGACTTGCGGAATTAATTAAGAGTCTAAGGGGGTTGTATTGAATTGTGGATTTTAAAGTGTTTGGTTTTGTTTTAAAATCATCTGTTATTCAACTAAGGATTTCTTATTTTTTTTCAAATCATCTGTTATTGAATATGACATTTAGCTAAAATCACCACAAATCACTTGTAATCCACTGTTATTCAATTAACAATTTATTAAAACTAAATCAAATTCACTGTTATTCAATGACAAACAATTCTAAAAGAAAAAAACTAAAAAAAGGATTTGAAATACGCTTTCTATCAATTTTAGTCAGAACTATACGTAACGAAACTCACACTTGTATACCTGTTATTTGGAAAACCCCATAATTTTAATATATAAAATTTGGCAGCGAAGAAAAAAAAAGACCTAGCGCTGGTGATGCTCCCAGACAATATTCCCCTCAGAGCGCTCTGTTTCCACCCCTTTCCGACGCCGAAGGAGCTCGAGCTCACCGGCTTCGGGACCTATCTCGCCTCTGCATATATGTTGTGTCTCCGACCTTTCATCTGGATCTCCTCTCTGCTCTGTTCTCTCTCTATCTCTTCTCCGATGGGGAAAAGGTTATACTTGACGTACATCACTCGTTCCGGACTCTGTTGCTCTGGAGAGCTCCGGTCAGACATGACTGAGGGTCGCCTCTGTTCACTGTGACCACCGCTGGAACGTCTCATCCTCTTCAAAGTCCTAGATCTGCTATCCTCGTTCCTCGCCGTCAAGGTCTTCACCGTACGACGCCTCTCCTTCCTTTGCAAATTGCAACCCCTAGCCACTCGCTTAGCCATTGACGTTCTGACGACGAGATCCGCCAACTCGCTTTCATGTAAAGTTTGATACAGCTTGGTGACAAGCGATCTTGGTTGGTCTTAGGCAAACTACAGATCCATCACGGAAATGTTGGATTCCAAAGTATCTGTCTGAACTCAACCATAGCTTACTCTTCAACACTTGTCAAGGTCACATCATGTACCCGTATTTACACAAGCAAATTTTCCTCTCTACATCTCTCAATCTCGGGGATGTCTCTACACTTTCTCTCACAAGCAGGACAGTGAAGATGAAGCTTCTGCCACCTCGTCGATTCCTTAACAGGATTCTCTACAATGGAGCTTCTGTGAACATTATTTTGTTGTTGGTCAGTGATATGTAATGACTGAATCAACTGCAGTTGAAACAAGTTGCATCACCACGTTCTTAAATATATGAATGATGCTTTATTGGAAGAAGAAATATTTTATGAATTCTTACTTCACGTTCTTTAATATATGCAACAAAATAAATTATTGATATCAAATGATCTAAAATACTCTGAAACTTTGGAATAAATCCCACCCAATTTTTTTTTCCTTTACTAAATCCTAACCATACAAATGAGATTTAGGTAAAATCTCTTCAAACTCTATTTTTTCACAAATCCATCCAAACTTTTAAAATCCACAGTTCAATACACCCCCCCTAAGACAATGAGAAATCATTTTAGGTCGACCGTGAAGTTTTTTTTTCTTTTTTGAACTTTCACCGTTAAGTTCCAGTGCTGGTACAACTATTCTTGCGTGTATTAGGGGTTTCTAAAAACACTTATATGAACAAAATCTAGGGTGCGCTATAAATATCGTACATATTTAGCAAAATAAATAAATTATAAATATCGTACATGTTCATTTTATAGTCATTACATCAAAAGATGATAATTTACTATACTAATTATTTTTGATATGCTGGGTCTCTCTGACCAACATTAAGATTTCAAAAAATATCGGTCTATAATATCCATTAACTCAACTCATCCATATTATATTCCAGTGTCCTGCACTGTAGAAATGTTATCATCTCTAACTAACAACATTTTAATTATTTGTGCATGGAAGCATGGGATTAATTTGTCAACTCCTCCATGCGAAATTTTGGTTAAGCTTAGTGTAATGGTTTTCAATCGTTAGAAAATGTTTTGATCTACAATCGATTTTTAACATTTGTGTCTTCTAGATCAAACCTGTAAGTTTTTTTTTTTTGAATAATAAACCTGTAAGTTATTAAGTTTAAATCTGGAATGGATAACATAATATATTTTGATATAATATGTTTGATGTTAACCTTCTAGTCTGAAGATAATTCATCCATAACTTTCCTTTAAAGACGTTTTAAATCAAACCAAACTATCAGAATTTTCCATATACACGTATCTGAATGTAAAGTACTCAGGGTACACATGCACTTTAAACATTATATATATATTTGTATACGACTGAATTATCATTGATAATTGATAGAAGCGTCAAAAAGTCAAGAAAATATATTTGCAAGGCTGGCAGATAGACTTTGATGGACTTAGAAGGAGAGAAGACTTTTATGGAGATTGGTGTTTTTTTGAGAATTATAAAGAAGAGCAAGTGGGTACTTTCTTTTAAGGACCAATGACCCATCTCTTGTTTGTTTCTAAGTTGTGGTTACAAACAAACTAAAATCACAAATAAATCATACTAGCATTTAGATTATCTATGTCGATTACCTGTGTCCAAACTCCATGTCGTAATCAGATTGATATTTGGTGCCAAATAATATAATTAAAGAGTAAACGTAGACTTATAAGCAGAGTTTCAAAGCTAGCTATGATGTTGTTGTTAATCAGTTATCTTGTATCGAAGTCTAATTGTAACATTCTATCGTCTACGATTAATGAACCATCCACGTCCGCTTACTTGGTCTATGAGTCTCATTTCATTCGACTGCCAATTCGTTAATTTTTTCAGAGACTCAAAACTATTGTTTACTGTTTTTACAATCACCATATGACTTTTTTCACGTGCTTCGATTTCACTCGCATGTTATTGCGAATCACTTTACGATAAATTACATATTCTTCCATTACCTAATTAAACTACACTTAACTCTAGAATTTGAAACAGATGTGTGATGAAAAAGTTAACGCATTTTGGAGATATAGTTAACCATATCGATTCTGTTAAGATTTTCATATATTACAACTTTGGAAGTTACAATTTACTCTCTCTCAAAGAACTTAACATTTTCGTTGCACTCCACGCAAGTCAAGGTGCCTCTCGGGTTAGAACCGAGATAACTAACCAGCTCTGATAATACTTGTAGCGTTCCGACCGTCATGATTAATGGACCACTTATGCACGTTCACTTGGACCTTCGGTCCTTTCTCATCCGACGGTCGGTTAGTTAATTTTTTAAAAGTTTGAAATTATTGTTTAGTGATCCTACAATTACCACATAACATTTCTCTGTACTTTGACTTTACTTGTATGCTATCGTGAATCACTTTTTGATAGATCATTAATCTTTTTATTGTTCCACTTCAAACACACTTAATTTCTGAATTTTAAACAGATTTGTGTCGGAAAAGATATGCGCATTTTAGTGATGTTGGTAGTTGAATCAATTTTTTTTTTTTTTTTTTTTTTTTTTTTGAATCAATTTTCTTATTCCTTTATATATATCACAATGGGAAATGTTACACTAATGATTGATCTTTGATTATACATACTTTTTAGAGTAACATGTATCGTTACCAATGAATATTATATAACATGATTATGAGAGAAGCATAAACGGTAGTTATATGTACGGGTTTTTATTTGTAAACTCTTGACGGTCGCAGAAAATATTTTGACGTTCTACTATATCGAACCTTCTTTTAGTTATTGACTCTTCGTTGTTTTGGATTTTTTGGTCAACTGTTGGGCTATTTTTTTATTGTAGTATTGAACTTTTCTTCTTTAGCTATCGTTATTTTTCATGGACATTTAAATACAAAAACGCGACTTTGCTTTTGAAGTCTTCGACCTCATTTAAGTTTTGACTATTCGGGAATAAGGTTATTTCGCTCGAGGCAAGAAAAAAGGTTATTTATAAACTTTGCTCACGACCACTTCCAATAAATAAAGTGAATCATTTGCTTAGTTTACATTTGTTTTGTAAAGACAATATGTAAGTTAGTTAATTTTCTTTCACTCACGAACGATACTTGGTTTTTTATTATTTAAAAGATACTATACTCGAAACCCCAAATGCATTTTCAGAAGAAGTAATGGTAATTCGGAAACAAACACGAAACCTATATTAAAATTAACAAGTAGATGTACGTAATTATATTTTAAGCCGTAATTGTCATTTTAAGGGCAATTGTAATGTTGGACTCCGTCAAAGTCATCGGTGGAATGTGTAACATCATATGGTGTTTCGAAATTGTCGGTCCCTTAATATATACGTATACAGATATATGCAATATGTGTCTTAGGGTTTGGAAAATGCATACATATTATATAGCTGGTAAATATAAATAAACATTTTGTTTGACTTCTTGTAAGATCCATGAAAAATTGGCTTTTCGGTTGCAGAGAATGGAGGGAAAAGAAAACCCAACTTAATCGAGGTGTTTTAATAAATATACTGGATTTGATTTAGTTCTGAAATTTATTTTTGGAGCATCAGTAAATTATGTATAAATATAAAATGCTGTCGGAATTTATTTGATGAAGTGATTGACAACAGAAGAGATAAAAGATTTATGCTAGATATGAAGTTCATACACCAATATATGCCATTTTCCCACAGATTGTATATACACCAATATATGCCATTTTCCCACAGATTATGAGTGTAGGTTACTGATAATCTAATCCCTTATTTTATGGCTGTAGTTGGTAAATTAAAATAGAATTAATGAAACAAAAACAATTGAATGATATGAATGGAATATTGAAAAAAAAAATAGAATGTATTCCATTCACTTATGACCAAATCTGTTATGAAATAGTTTTTTTTATATTTTATCTAATTATTTTTTGAATGGGTGGAAAGATCATTCCATTTTCTTCATAACAAATGGTAAATAATTTATAAAGTCAATGGAATCAACAATTTCACATCATTTAATTTTAAAATATTGTAATCCAGTTGTATCTACATTTTTTTTTCTCATATGGAATATGTTGTATATTTTAGAAAATTAGATACAATTGTACGAATTTACGATCGTAAAAAAGAAAAAAAATAATAATCAAAACATATTGAGATTTTAAGAGGAATTTATATAATTATACAACTTCGTTTTTTATGTTTTTCTTATTTTATTATTGTGTTTTTTAAAATACAAATATATAAACCCCGGCTAAAGCCGGTTTAGACTACCTAGAATACCCACATTCTCAACCAATGGCAGAGTTATCCGCACACTGAAATAAAATGGGTCCCACACATATGTATATATATATATATATATATGTTTTCTATAAACATAGTCAACAAAAGCAACCTCAAGTTAACATGATAAAAAAATTAGCTCGTGAATTTAATATAATTATTAGTTGCTAATATTCATTTTACTATTAGATTGCTTTACTTTATAGGCATGATTTTAATTCCGAGCCCGTCATTTATTTGATTTGCAAATAATTCAAAACTCGGATTATGTATTACAGAACATACTGGTGATGAGTATAATTGTTGGAGTACTATTCGATTCAATTTCAGATTACAAGTTCAGTCGAATAACAATAAGACACACGTTTATGGATAACTACAGCAGAAAAGTTAAAAAATCCATTTCTAATCTGAAACTAAAGATGAATTTGAAACTTTTTTAAAAAATTACAGTTTGACCTTTTACAAAAGAAAAAAAACAATTTATGGTCTGACTGGTTTTTTCGCTACCATCCGCAAACGTAGCTTTTGCGGTTGGTAAAAGTTGACAGCGTTTCAAAACAATAATACAAACCGCTACAAATCGCTTCAAATCGTTCTAAACCTCTTAAAATCAAAAGTCATTTCCAGTTAGCGTTTGCAGTTGCGGGTGGATAAATATATAAATTTATTTTTGTCTAAATATTTTAAAATTTACAATTAAAAATAGAAATATTATAAATAAAAATATATACACATTTAGTATATTAATTTAAATTCACAAACAATATCATAAATTTTTTTATAAAAACTTTAAACTAGGTATTCATTAGAATTTTTTAAAAATTAATATACATACATGTCTAAAGATATACACATAAATAAAACGAAACAAAATATTTTTTTAAAGTTTTAATATAAATCTTCAAAAATATATTAAAATTATAACTTCAACTAATTAAAAATTTTAAATAAATAAACATAATATTATTATTAATCATATTATATTAATAGTTATAATATTTTATCACAATAGTATGTTTTTATATTTTTATAATGTTATAATATGTTTATATTGGTAATTTATTACCAGGGCCGGTCTAGAGGGCAAGCCATCCAAGCAACCGATTAGGGCATCCAAATTAGTGGGACATATTTTTTTTAAAAAAAATTAGTTGTATCTATAAGTAAATAAATCTTGTAGGTTTTCTTGTTAAAATATAATTTACTAAGCATTTTTAGTAAGAATAAAATTTGTTACAGCTCTAGTTCTAATTTCTCTTGAATTCAGATTTGAGTAATTCCAAAATTATGAATTTTTTTAGGATTTTTGTTTAATTTTTAAAAAGTTAATAGATGCAAGCGAAGATATTTTGAGGACATCATGTTTGAATCTAGAAGTTTCTTTAAGGAATGTTACGCTTTCATATGTAATTGGTGATGATTTATTTAAGAAACTAAAGATTCTTTGATAATCAATGTCCAAAAAAAGTTCGAAACACATAAATTGTTTATCGCATATTCGATGTAGTCGCCACAGTTGAGAGAAGTTTTTCAAAATTGATGCAAATAAAGATTTATTTGCGGTCTTCCATATAACCAGAAAAAATTAAATGGGTTAGTTATATTATTAATTGAAATAGTTATGGTTTAAAAACTTGATTATATGATTCTAATGGATGATTTTGTAGAAAAAATGTAAGTAAAATTATATTTATAATAATAAGTGTATAATATTACTGTTTTTATAAATAAATTGTAGGTTTTGATTTTTTAAATTAATATTTATGTCATTTTCCACTGTTTTACGATATTGATAAAATCTATGAAAGGGCATAGTTTTAAATTTTGATTGTGGCAGTATTAAATGTCGGTCCGAGTGTGTTTATTACTATCAATCCAAATATTTACGTATATAAAATGAAATTTGGTGGCTATTAATTTGCTAATCGCGAACGCCAGCGTTTTCTAAGTCCCCAAGGCACAAAGGTAAAAGTCCAGTAACAATCGAATCTATCTTATTAAAACAGAAACATTCTGTTGGACCTAACATTTATTTTGTAAGTTTTTAAATTAAATACACCTTTATACTTTATAATTAAACCTACATTAAATCACTAATGTTTCTTTCTTTATACTACTATCCATATTTCCAAACAATATACTTATTTCTTTATACTACTATCAATGTTTCCAAACAATATATTTTTATACTACTATCAATGTTTCTAAACAATACAATAATTAATCTTAATATTTTATATCTATCATTTTCTCTTTAAAATTTTGTAGAAACATCATAATTTCATAAATTGCAAAATAATGAACTTTAAAATTTGGATTATAAGATTACAAATTATGAAATTATTACAATTTAAATCAAATTAGATTACATATTGGCCATTCATCAGTTCAATCGGTTAGTCTCGGATTTTAGTGATTTTTGTTAATATGAATATTTTAAAAACCTAAATTGAATTGTCAGATCTCCGGATTAACCGGTATAATCACAATCGGGTTGAATTTAGAAACACTGATTTAAATGCAAAAATATTTTAAATACACTTTTTAAAAGTTACCAAAATATTTGTTAAGTTATTAGTGAAAATTTTCATCGTAAAATATTCCGCGCTTCCAAAGCGCGGATCATAATCTAGTCATTTATTAAATAAAAGATCATGTTTGGCTCCAACTGGTGTGGTTTACGTGTGAACATAAAAAAATGCAACTTAACGAATCAAAACGCATAATACGCGTGACATCTACGTGGCATAAAGTTCCTATTGCTCCAACAAAATCTCTTTTGTTATCTTATGATAAAATTCGATTTCTCCTTTATATATAGTAGTATATTTTTGAACTCTGAATAATTTATTTGATTACTTATAAAAATAATCAAATTACAGTACACCGGATGCCCCCACTCTTATCACAGTAGTCCTCCTTTTCGACTGACCAAAATCTTCAATAGTTATAAATATCTTTTTTTCTTTACCAACAAACAAATTTCGAATAATAACATAACATAACTTAGATTAATCTCCTTAACATTTAAATTCACCAAACATTTTATAACCAATCAAAATGTTACCTTAACTATTAATAAAAATACTATTATTTTATATAAAAATTCCAAAACAGTTGAAAAAATGACGCAAATTAATGATGCTCACGCTATTAACAAAACCCTAAATTTTAAATTGTAAATCATAAATCCTAAATCTAAATTCTAAAACTAAATCATATACCCTAAATTTTAAATTCAAACTATATACCATAAACTCAAATCGTAAATCTTAAACCCAAATCGTAAATCGTAAACTCAAATCCTATACTCTAAACCTAAATCATATCTCCTAATCCCAAACTGTAAACCTTAAACCAAACCTGATATCCTAAACTCAAATTATAGACCATAAACTCAAATCGTAAACCTTAAACCCAAACCTTAAATCCAAAAACTTTAGGTTTGGGTATAAAGTTTACGTTTTGGGTTTTAGGGCCTAAGATATAGGTTTAGGCAGTACTGGTCCTGAGTTTTCAGAGGTCCTATACAAAAAATTTTAAAAATTAATACCATTAAAATATATTAAATAATTGATGCAAAATTTATTTATTATAATAATTATACATTTTATAAAAAACAATCAACTAACTTAAATAATTTGTTAAAAAATCTACATATTACATAGTCTAATTAGCTTATTTATATTAAAATTTTTAGTTTTATATATTTTGTAGTTTTATTTTAAACTAAATATGAAAATAATTATTTTATAAATATTTTTGTCTAAAATGTGGGCCCCATTCAAATGCATCACAAGTATGTGGTCAGGCCCGACACTGGATTTAAGGTATAAAGTTTGAGTTTAAAGTTTACAGTTTGGGTTTAGAATATAAGATTTTGGTTTATGGTTTAGGATTTGGGTTTATTGTCTAAAGTTTGGCGTTAAGATTTAGCATATAGGATTTGAATTTAGAGTTTGAATTTAGGATTTATAATTTAAGAATTTATAATTTTGTTAGTGGCATTAACATTACTAAAATTAGCATTATTCTTTTTTCAGCTATTTTTAAAAAATAATATATTTTATTAATAGTCTAGTCAGTACTTTGATTGTTGATAAGATGTGCGGTGAATTTAAAAATTCACTTTAAGATGAACCTAAATTTTGTTTGTTATAATAATAATAATAATAATAATAATAATAATAATAATAATGCGTTACAAATGCTACTTGTACCCTCGATGTTAAAAACCGAGATAAAATTTGTGGTGCAGCTAAATTCAAAATATAAATTTCTGGGTTCATTTGTCTTAGTTCTTCATTCAAATGTAGTATGTGGTCGTTCTCAGAGGTCTGTTTATATTATATAACGAAATCTCTTGGTGAATATATCTTTTTCTCCCTGTAACTTTTTTGTTTTGGTTCAGTTTAACTTAAATCTGAGATGTAACTGATAATTATTCTATAACTTCTAATTTTGGTATATATAAAAAGAGTTAAAAATTGATTTGGCTTAATTATATTACTAAAATATGTTATTTTTTGGCATACATCTTTTTAACAAAATACATTATTTTCTGCATAAATCTGTTTAAGACTTTAGAACTAAACATGTTTGAACTAAGCGGAAAAATAAATGACTTACCGGAAAGTGATTCGCGATATCGTGCAGATGTGACCAAAACATGGAAAAAGTTATATGATCATTGGAAAGTCAATAAACAAAAAAAAAAAGAATGCATCGATCATCAGATGGGACATGGCCCACATGCCGAGTGAGCGGCGTGGAAAACCCATTAGCGTGGATGGTGAGGGTATTTGATTGGTATTTGAGTTGGTTAGCTATGTCGGTTCTGATTGGGAAAGCATCTTGAAACCTATCGTAGTGTGTAACGTAAGCATTGCGCTCTATGATTGAAGATAAATTGAAACATCCTGATTTCTGGAATATGTGGAAAATACTAAAAATTGATCTAGGTACCTATGTTTTTTTTTTTGCTAAATTAGGTACCTATATTACAAGACATGATTATATTTTTCGGTACTAGAATCAAATTTGTTTGAACTCGAGTAAAAATAGATTATCTACCAAAAAATGATTTGTGATATCATACCAGTAAATCAAAAATACGGAAAAACATAATATAGTGATTATAAGATCAATAGGCAAAACTTTCAAACCATAGAAATACCGTTCGTTAAATAGAATATAATCCACGTACCAAGTAAACGTCCAAATCTATAAGACATGAACGGTTAGAATATTACATATTTTTTTGAATTCCGCAACAAACAAAAACTTTACGTTTTTGAATGGTAACCAACCGTTCCGCACCGCACCATTGTTAACATAGCAAAAATCTAATCTATGCATATATATATATATATATCTATACATTTTTGTTACTATTTGAATCGTACTGCACTTGTCTCCTAGTTACTTCGCATGTTACTATTCAGACCCGTAGTTTATAGACCATTCAGACCCGTAGTGTGAGATGGGAATGACACATTTTCATCTGTAAACTATTTCCCTTTGATGTATCGTGGATTATTTTGTAGACAGTAATCATCGTCGCTGTCTGACTTGAATAAAGCTATCTGACTTGAACAAAATAAAATAACTTTATGCATTCTCTAACCAAGAACTTATCGAGTTATCTCCAACGTCACGAAAGGACAATGATACACACACATATATAATATACTTATCAATTTGCACAAATACTTTACTAGAATAATTAAATCCCTTCATGTGACGAGATCGACTCTTACAAGAACGAGAGATTCGTTTTTGTCACGGATCCTTATCTGTCTGCAATTGTTTTTCAGCAATATGGAACTAGTTTAATAATTTTATTTCCTATTAATTAGTGCCATAAATCTATCGTTTTGGAAGGTATCTAACGTTTATGAAAATTTGAAGTCATGTAAGTATTGAACTGTGATCGAAAGTTCGTGGTAAAGGTTGTCCTAGTTAATTTTCTAGAACCCTAGGTCGGTAGATCGCAGTCAATCACAAACAATATTCACACAACATTTTCCGTCTACACTATCAGTACATCACCTCTCTTAACTTTTTTTTTTCTTTTTTGGACAAACATCACCTCTCTAACTAAAACAAAAGTAATATATTAATTCTACTCAGTTCATAATTGTAATGGTGTCGGCCAAACAGTACCTGGATTGGACCAACCGCTTTGGAAAATAATGAAATACTAGATCTTGACCCGCACGCCCGTGCGGGTGTATTTTCAAAATTATGTTGCTATTTATTTTTATATTATTAAGGCTGAATAAATCTGAAGAACTAAACTGATTCCGATCCAAAAGAATAGTACCAAACTCGAACCAAAATGATTAAATATATAATTATTCAAAATTTTGATGTTTTAGAGAATCGAAACCGGATCCGATCCCAAGTGAAGTATTTCAGATACCAAAATGTATCCGAAAAAAAGATTTATATACTATATATATTAGATTTAATGTATATCAAAATATCCAGAATATATATGATACTTTTAAGTTGGTTTAAATGCTTAAAATATATAAAAATATTCAAAAATAAATATCTAAAATAGTTAGCATACTCATAACACCAAAAATACAAAATAAGTATTGATTCTCGATCCAAATATTTAAATCAAACCAATTTATATGTTAAGTTTAGGTATTCAGACATTTGTTATTCAAATTTATATGTAATATATTATTTATTTATAGATTTTGAGAAATTTAAAGTATATATAATGAATTTTAAAATTTTAAAATTAATTTAAATAGATTATATGAACCCAAACCGAACCCACAAAGTTTCGAATAGAATTCAAACTGAAATTTAGAAATATCTGAATGGACTCAAATCTTTGATCCCGGAAACCCGAAACCCAAATAGATCCGAACCAAATCCGAATGGATACTCTAACGCCCACCTCTAGTCACTATTATTTATGAAGTCACTATTATATATCATAAATAGTCATATAATTAATAGTATTTTATATATACTATCATATAAATACTTACATATATTATATTTTTAAAATTTAATGTGAAATATAAAAACCATAACTTAAGTCGGTACATTAAATTGGGGTTTTTATTATTTTTTTGATATATATTGAAAACATTTTTTAATTATGGTTATTGTAAAATATTTTAGTAAAAATAAAATTTTGAATGTATGCATATTTTAAATAAATTTCTGATACAAATCAACTTTAAATTATTATTTTGATTTGAAATATGTATATAAAGTTTAAATTTTATTTTATGATT
Organism: Raphanus sativus; assembly: GCF_000801105.2. Classification (NCBI taxonomy): domain Eukaryota; kingdom Viridiplantae; phylum Streptophyta; class Magnoliopsida; order Brassicales; family Brassicaceae; genus Raphanus; species Raphanus sativus. Next base: position 5,232,352 of record NC_079511.1, on the reverse strand, counting down.
ATATTAGACAAAAAATGTTTTTAAGTAATTAGAGTAGTCCATTTTCGTATATTTTAAAGTTGACTCAAATAGATAGTTTTTCATAATATAAAGTCTTCTAATTTTTGTTAATAACATAAACCCATTATTTTTATTAGTATATTGCTATCTATGTTTCCAAACAACAATATATTTTTATAATGCTAATCATGTTTCCAAACAAACCTATTTTTTTAATTGATATTCATATTTCCAAACAAACTTGTTTTTAGACTGTTATCCATGTTTCCAAACAAATATAATTAGTACTTCAATTTTAATAATATAGAATTAGAGCTTGATCTTATGTTTGAAAGATTAGATTTATTCTCGAGCAATATTGCAATTATTAAATAAATAAGAAAACCGAATGGTTTTTACTCCAAACTGAATTTGACAAACCAACTGGTTTTGCATCGGAAAAAAAATGGTTTTGCATCGAAGTATATTATGTAAGAAACCAAAAATATTGATATATATAGTTATTTAGATTTGTGGTAAATCTCTGACCATCGTTTTAATATCTCTTTTGGTAGAAAACAGTTGTTATAATAGTTTAGATTTGTGCTCATGTGAAATATGATTATAAGTCCAATTTATGGTTAGAGATGGTTAGAATTAGACATGTGAACTGGTTAAAAATGGTTAGATAAAATACAATTAGGTCCAGTTAAAAGTAAGTTAAATTAAAAATGTCTAGCCCATTAAAAATTAGAACAAAAAAAATGTGATGGGCTTAAAAATACTCAAAAGATTTTTAATTTAAAGCAGTGGCAGTCAGTTGTAAATAATGAAATGAAGTGAGGGTTAATTCCCATTTGTACTTCACTTTTAATAGGATAGATATATTTATGTGAATCCCCTATATATTAAAGGAGATGCATTGTCATTTAATGCATTCACATTACGTTTGCCACGTGGAAGCTTCACAGCGATTTGAGAACAAATACGCTTACGTGTCACGTGCAGAGGGCTCTCGGCAAAACTCTACATGAATGCGTTCACACTATATATTATTTTACGTTTGTTTCAATATAAAACTCACATGCACGGTTCTACGGGTTATACAAAATTCTACATAAAAAGATAATTTACAAAAAATCATTATTGTCTATACTTATTTTATTTTTACTTAGTTTATTTTAATAGAATAATATTTTGCATGTGTTATTTTGAAAAAAAAAATGTCTTTTAGTTTTACGGTATCCCCTATATATTATTTGAGGATCATTTAAAAAGTATGAACCTTAGTTTTGTAAGAATTAAATGATGATTTGTTTATGATGATATTAATGAAGCAAATAATTTCTTAGTGTCAAATGATAATTTATTTATGTTCTTATAAATTATATTTTTGTAACTAAAACAATACTAGAAAAATCAATTCGATTGAATTAAACAAACACAAACAAAACCAAAATAAAAGGAATTAAACACAAACCAAACTAAACTAAAACTGAATTGAACACAATCCAAACCGAAATAAAACCAAACACAAATCAAACTAAACTAATTTGAATTGACTTTGGTTAAGGGTCTTTTGGACTTTAATAAACCAAATCGAACCTAAACCCGTAGTTATTTTTTAACAAAATCTAAACATGTAGTTAAACTGACATGTTTATTCCTAATAAAACCGAGATATTACTGATTTGACATCATTTTTCAATATTATATATTTTAAATATTTATCATAAAATTCATCATGCGCAAGGCGCAGGTCTTATCCTAGTGTTTATTACGTGGCATGTCGTTAGTAGATGTGGACTGAGATGGCGCAGCCTAAGATATTTTAAGTCATTCTAACTAAAGTTATAGTTATTGTATCAGTTAATCACTAACCGAAAGCGTTCTCTGTGGCACCAAAGATAAACTATAATTTAAACATTACCGCATTATCCCCTAACAATAATCGTGATTACTATAAACTAATTTAAAAGTATTCATAAGTAGATAAATACGCACTTTAAGGAATTATCTACTTTACAGACGATATAACGTTTTAATGATCCGACGATTTACTTTGTTTAACTAAAAAGAATGTTCCTATGACACATCACCGACGAAAAGTTACACACTTAGTTGACTACCATCGTAAGATTATGATGTGGAAATCGTGATGAGGATTGCGTTTGCGTATATATAAAAATTCATATTTTTGTTACCCGATATTCCGATAACCACACGACATCATCGAAAATTGGTTAGTGGAATAATAAAGATTACTAGATTAGACGGCATTCCATCCAATTCTCAACGTTTATCTGTTACATTGTCACTTAGTAGTACTATATTTATTTTTTTATAACATTCGATCCGCTTTCCCTATATCTTTTAATTACATTATGACTATTGAATTTCAGTTTTTTTCTTTGTAAAATATATTATATAAAAAAATTAGTATTGAAATACTATATAAAAAATAAGTGTCCTTAAAGATAAATTGTTTCCTCTAATCACAAGAAAATAATATATCGTGCTAGGTGATGTTCTCAATTTTGGCCATATCCAAAGCTAGCCATTTTTTTGTCTAACTCTATAATCATTACGCAATAGTCAAAATAATAAGAACATGTTTTTCTCGAGGCTCCATCTAAACCAGGACTCTTGTCTTCTTTCCAAAGTTACGTAAATATTTAATACCAGCGAAATACTATAAAAGAAAGAAAAACAACGAAGACATCATAAGAAATGGAATCGTTGAGTTGGATACAGGTAGGAATCCGAATAAATAATTGGGTTTGAAATGTATGAGCATGATGTAGAAATTTGATACTCCCTCCGTTTCAAATTATATGTCGTTCTAGAGCAAAATTTTTGTTTCAAAATAAATGTCGTTTTCGGTTTTCAATGCAAAATTTATTGAAAATATTCTCTATTCTATTTTTATATTGGTTGATGTGTATTGATAATAGTATTTTTATTTTGGAAATATGTAAAATTAAATGTTTTTTTAATCTGTGTGCAAAGACTTAGAACGACAAATAATATGAAACGGAGGGAATATATATCTTAGATACTAACCAGTGGCGGAGCTGAGACAAGAGTTTTGTAGGAGCAAAAAAAAATTAGAATTTCAATTCATAGGAAGCGGTAGAAAAAATTTTACACATTAAAACCAAAAAATTGGATAATCAACAAAAATTAAAAAAATCAGAATTTCATAGGGGGCAGCTGCCCCCATTAAACCCCCTCTCTCTCCACCACTAATACTAACTCCTCCACCCAAAATACGAACTATTTCTCTTCAGTTTCTTTTTTTTATAAATTTGAATAACATATGTTAGAATACGTAAATTTAACATATAAATTGATTTGGTTAAATATATTGATAGAGAATCAATAATTATTTTAAGTATTTTTGGTGTTTTGAATAAAATTTAACTATTTAGATTTACTTTTGACTATTTGTATATATTTTCAAGTATTTAAATCAATTTAAAAATACCATATATATTATAGAAGTTTTTATATACATTAAATCTAAAAATAATTAATATATATACGTATATAAATCTATTTCAGATACATTAGAGTATCCGAAATACTTCAGTTCAGATCGGATTCGGTTTCAGTTATCTAAATATCAATTTTTTTTAAAAAAAATGGATTTTAATCAATTTTCAGTTCAGGTTTGGTACTAATTTTTACGAACAAGAACGGTACAGTTTTTTGAATTCAGATTTTTGGCCCAGCTCTAATATTGACATGAAAAAATAGCAATATATTTTATTAACATATACATGCGCAACTGTGCGGATCAAAATCTAGCTGTGGTTAAATACCATTGAACTCGCAAGGCGTTGGAAAGAGGGATGATTAGCAAGTTCTTTGACCTAAACCTCGGCATCCAGATCTTTGGGTCTGGTTCGGATCGTGTCTTATCTGTTTCGGGTCCTTCGAGTCTTGTAAATTTAGACCTATATAGGTATTTATAATTTCCAGGTTGGTTCCGGATTGGGTTTTATCTGTTTGGGTCGATCTGAGTCTATAATTTTAATGCCCACGAAATACCCATTATTTTGTGTATATTTCGGATCCGGTCGATTCAGGTATCTAGGACCCAAAAATAACCCAAAATACTTGAATCAGACCCCAAAAACTCGAAATTTTTTCCAAAACTTTAAAATACCCGAAAACCACAAATATACTGAACATTTATTTAAAGTTAGACCCGAAAACCAAAAAGATATCCAAAATTATATTTGAATAACCGAATTGTATTTTCTGAAAATCTAAAATTTACATGAAACCTAAAATTATACACGAAAACCTGAAACCAAAAACTTAAAAAAATATTTGAAATACCAAAAATATAACCAATTACCTAAATATACCTAATGTATTCAATAATTTTTGGGTACTTCGTGTACCTGATTGGGTCTCGGATAGGACCCAGATCCGAACCGAGACTCATAAGTCCAGGAAAAATACCAAATAAATACTTTAGCATGGACCCAAACCCGAATCTAAACATGTATGTTTGGGTTGATTCCCGATCGAGTCTTCGGATCCGGATAAAATGTTCAGAACTAATTTGACCATTGCGCACTGCCATAGGTTTACCAGTCCTTCAACTAGGATTTAGCTTTAATATTTTAATTTGCAGTGTGCTTACGGTTAATGAAATTTAGATTAATATTTGCAATGAAATATTAACATATGAAAGTAGACTTTTTTTTTTTTGCTTTCGTTCTAGCTTTAAGAGTTTCATCTATTTGCTATGGAATTTTGTATCTTATACTATAAACAAACCAAAACAACAATTTTATTTTTGGTTAATGAGTGTCTGATTTTACGACATAAAATTTTCAAACCTAAGTAAATACGAAATCTTAAAAAGCTAATCAGCATATTGAGTGTGAAAGCTATGAAGTTCAGAAGATCCATGTTCAATAGAGCTACTTAATTATATAAAACAGCTGGAGTTTTTGAAGTACATCTCTTGTGCGAATCAGATATTTCCCAAATTCGCATTTTGTTTCTTCCACTAATCGATATACCGTCTGTTTAAAACTTGACAAAACTAAAGGAAGGGACTGAAGAAATTTATTTAAACGACAAAAGAATATATTAACAAATTGACAAGCTAGTGAAACTAAAGGACCAAGTTTTTTTTGAACAGAGCTAAAGGACCAAGTTGCGAAAATATGGGTTCCACCTTCGGACCAATAACCGATCGTCCGTACAAATAATGTCATTTATACCTATGTTTGGTTGTTTCATTTTTGCTGTTTATTTAGCATCATAAATCATATGCTATTACTGTACTTCCTTTAAGTACTGTATTTATTTTTCAAGTAAGTCTTTTCACTATTTTCAAAAAGAACGAACCTCAAGTAACCCCTCCTAATATTCAAATATATGAAATATAAATTCCAACGAAAAATTCCAAACAGGCAGGGAAACCACCTTTATTATAAAATGATAAACTAAGAATAGTGTACATAACTATGAAAATCGTGCTGGTGAAAGTGCATTTATTCGATAATTATAACATTTTTACAGTTTTCATAACTAAAATGAAGGGTCTATCACTTTCTAAACAAAACTAGATCTCAAATACTTGAATCATAACAAGAAACACTTATGAGTCCGATCTCTATTACAGAGACAAATTCTATAAGAAAAGAAAGGTAAGTGAGGATGAAGTGCCAACAGCCACGTGAGAGAATAATCACATAGTTCTACAGAAAATTTAACCATCGCATATTTTTCCTTTCTTTTGTGGCCGCATACTCATTTAGGACCATTCGAATTTAAACGCCTAGAAATATTAGGTCGAATTTGGAAATCAGGTTGTTGTGATGTTTATTTTATTTTTTGTATGTATGGGTCTGTGCAGCCAAAAGTATAATCTGCCATCTATTTTTTTAACCAAAAACAGTAATCGAATACAACGTTTAGATGACACAGTCTAGAAAGCTTAATTAGTTTAAATCTCACTTTATATGATAACTAAATCTTATCTTATTAAACAGAATATCAAACAAAATATATAAAGTTTTCGAAAATACAAGAATCTAAAACTAACAACGTCTAGACGATCTACGAATTTGAAGTTTGACCACATGTGTGACACCAATAACCAGAATTATGAAACCTTGTTTGTACCGGTCCTATACTACATTGAACCATCAAGTATAATTTTGAGGAAAAAAAATTGATTGTTCAATAACACTAAAAATAATTGTCCCGTAAAAACCATAGGTTGAAAAGAAAAAATGGAAACACGGATTAAAATGGAAAAACAAAAAGAAAAGTAGTTGTGCTGCTGTCAAGAAGCGCCCATATTTATTCATCCACACAAAACACGTACGACCATGCCTCATAGTGATTTGTCATTGGCCCACCTCCCATCCTAGTGGATCAAATTGAATATAATAAAAAAATACAAATCAAATAGAAACATGTAAATCAAAGATACAAAAATGTCAACAATATTTTTATTGGAGGAAGGGAGAACCAATCAAATGTGGATCTCACGATATTTCGCAGAGCTCTAATTGGTTCTTTGCATAAAAACGAAACCTAACTAACGCTAGAATAATGCTTTGGTAAAGCAACAAATAGATCAGATAAGATTGTAAGCTATCCACATCACTAGTTTTTGTTTGCAAACCATATTATATAATGCATACGAATTTATGGTATTATACCACAAAGTAGTTATTTTCCATAAGAGTAAAAACACAATGAAAGCATGGAATGTAATTGCTTTTGATTTTACCAGTATATGTATATTTCTGATGTTGTCGGTCGTATTATATTATCGACAATAATTTCCAATAAAAATCGTCTTCCATAGTTCCATACAATGTTATGAGATGGGTTAACTTTTTTTTTTTGATCAATGAGATGCGTTAACTAAAAACAAAATATAGAGAACAAAGTAAAGTATATTTTCTGATTTTGGATTTTTGAGTGCATACACGGACGGTCATCATGATAGCAATATACGTTTTTCTATAAAAAGAAACGTAGGATAAGACCGAAGAAAGAAAGAAGAAGAATGAAACGTCTACAAATGTAAAATAGATCACAAGTCATGAATAAAGATGCACATATATATATACCTTTGCCATACTTATGTCATTAACTAGGCAACTATTTGTAATAATAAAAGAAATCATCATTGAAGATTGAAGAATAAAGATCAGATTTGGAGTATGAAATTTTTGAAAAAGAGACTACATTAGCAGCAACAAAATCTCAACACGATAATCAAATCCAATACTATTTTGGTTATTGTTTTTTTCTTTATATTATTATCGTTATTATTTATAAAGAAGCATCAAAACTCAGGGGGGATGAACTTTGGTAAAAGGATGTCAATTTTTCACGTGGACCCTTTATCTAATCCTGGTCCACACGTCGGACCCACGTTCCCATGCACACAGCCCACAACATATTCATTTCTAAATTTGTTCATATACTCATAATATTTATTTTGCATTCAACTAACTAAAACAACGTATAATATTTTAACAGCGCAATGAGCCATGCATTGACCTAATATAGTAACCAAAGTAAATGCGAATCATCATAGTATATTTGTAGTATTAGCTATTTCATATGCTCCCACGAAGCTTCCTTTGGGGTCATTGTGTGTTAAGTTGACCCATACACACAACCCATGTTACTTCCCATACACCTGCCCATATATTATAATTACTCCCCTGAAACACGCATTCTACAGATATTATTTTTATGTGTTACCCAAATAAAAAGTGACAATAAAATAATATCATATGTGACACTTGCTGTTTCTTATTTCCCTCCCTTCACTCTCTCTCCTTCTTTCTATATATGCACACACACATACATACACACACCACAAACACAACATCAGACTATCTCTCAAAAATACATTTTCTTGTCTCTCCATTTTTTCCATAAGAAAGTTTCAAGAAACAGAACAAAAAATTTCAAGAAGTCAATGGAAGTGAGTAGCGTAGACGAGAGTACAACGAGTACAGGTTCCATATGCGAAACCCCGGCGATAACTCCGGCGGTGACGTCGGTAAAGTCGTCGGTGAATCTGCACAGGATGGGAAGTGGATCTAGCGTGGTGCTAGATTCGGAGAACGGAGCTGAGGCGGAGTCGAGGAAGCTTCCGTCGTCCAAGTACAAAGGCGTGGTTCCTCAGCCTAACGGACGGTGGGGAGCTCAGATTTACGAGAAGCACCAGCGCGTGTGGCTCGGTACTTTCAACGAGGAAGACGAGGCGGCGCGTTCTTACGACGTTGCGGTTTACCGGTTCCGAGGACGAGACGCCGTCACGAACTTCAAAGAGGCAAGGCTCGACGACGGAGAGGTCGAGTTCTTGAATTCTCATTCGAAAGCCGAGATCGTCGATATGCTGAGGAAGCATACGTATAGCGAGGAGCTCGAGCAGAGTAAACGGCGAAGAAACGGTAACGGAAACACGGCTAGGACGTTGACGTCGTCGGTTAACGGCGACGGTGTTTCCACGACGGAGTTCAGATCAGCGGAGGCTCTCTTTGAGAAAGCGGTAACGCCAAGCGACGTTGGGAAGCTAAACCGTCTTGTTATACCGAAACACCACGCGGAGAAACACTTTCCGTTACCGCCGAGCAACGTTTCCGTTAAAGGAGTGCTGCTGAACTTCGAGGACGTGACGGGGAAAGTGTGGAGGTTCCGTTACTCGTATTGGAACAGTAGCCAAAGCTATGTGTTGACCAAAGGTTGGAGCCGGTTCGTTAAGGAGAAGAATCTACGTGCTGGTGATGTGGTTAGTTTCAGCAGATCCGACGGTCAAGATCAACAGCTATATATTGGGTGGAAGTTGAGATCCGGACCGGATGTAGAAACGGGTCGGGTTTTGAGACTATTCGGAGTCAATATTTCACCGGAGAGTTCAAGAAACGACGTCGTAGGGAACAAGAGAGTGAACGATACTGAGATGTTATCGTTGGTGTGTAGCAAGAAACAACGCATCTTTCACGCCTCGTAACAACTCCTCTTTCATTTTGTTTCAATAGTTTTTTTCTTTAATTCCACTTTCGATCTCTTTTTCAGTTGCATCAGTTTCTACTTATTACCAAAGGTTCATGAGTTCTTTTTCTTGTAATGATGAACTGTATATTATATTATATTATATAGAATAAAGGGTTATTTAGATCTCTCTCGAGAGTTTTACTAACATGAGAATGTTTTTAATTACCTTATCTCGCTTCGTTTCTTTCTATTTCATGTGTATGTAGAACACATATGTATGCATTAGCTACTACTGCTTATGTTAATTGGTGACGTTCATACGAAAGATACCACGACTAATAATATAACCGATGTTCTAGCAATGAGTCGAGTAGTAATTTAGAAAATGTTGTCTTGTATCAACTGCTTATGTTAATTAGTGACGTTCATACGAAAGATTCCATGACTAATAATATAACCGATGTTCTAGCAATGAGTCGAGTAGTAATTTAGAAAATGCTGTCTTATTGATATATAAGCCAAGTTTTGAAGCGTTATTAGAACATAAGTTTCCAACGAATTACTTTTTCATAGCTGCGACATGACCACTGTGCTGATTCTGAATACATATAATTATGATATATCGTACTCCGATTCACATAGCAAAAGAGATAAACAATTTATAAATGATTTTTGAACGAAAATTGAATGGTCAAAACGACTCACATTTCAATTTTTGTTGAATAATGTTTCTTACAAAATGATTTAGGGAATGAACTGAAGTTTGTTTGTTTGTTAATGGTATGGAATGTGCGTATTAGTACGTAGATATGTATTTGATCTTAGGAATGTTTCATCTATATGGGTTTTCTTCAGTTCATGAACGGCAACATTATTCGAGTATAGAATAAATTTTGTATCAAACAATTAACTGATGCCCACACAATTCGAGAACACATCCACATATATATAAAGTTGAATTCGAGTAATAATACATCAGGGGAATAGGTTAAAATTACAAGACGATAAGTCCCAAGCAACAACATAATCTAATACTAATTCATTCTTCTTCTTTTTCTGAAACACTTTTTTTTTTAAACGCAATACTAATTCATTCTTATAGTTTGATATCAAACTATATATATTCATTTTTGTACGATTCACCGGTCAGATGGTAGAATATACATGTTCGCCAATTAACGTTTGGTAATGATCACCCTAATTTGTCCTTTGAGGCATATATAAGATAAAGTAATCGAATGTAATATACATATTTTACCGAAAAGGAAATGTAATATACATAATACATATAAAAGGCTATGATTCCAGCTTGATTGTAAATATATATGAAATATAAAAGGTGTTGGAGAGAAGATCCTACATTAAAAATATATATGAAATTTGAGTAATATATAAGAGATTTTGGTTATTTCACTTATTGTCAATTGATTTTTAGTTGAAAGCGCAAAAAAATTTAGACCAACGTCCTGATTCATTAATCTGGTTCGGACAATTGTCCGATCAATTTCATAGATGTATGATGGATTGTGTGAAATTAATGGTTATTAATACTATTATCAATTGATTTTAAATTGGAAGTCCAAAAAAATTATCATTTGATTGCTCTTTTTTTGATCAATTTGCAGGGAAACGATGAGCATGTGCATATATGGTCGAGGGACAAACTTTCACAACTAGTTAGCAATTTAAACTCTTACATGTCATGGTGTTCATTTTTCAATCAATCTGCAGGGAAACAATGAGCATGTGCATATAGTCGAGGGACAAACTTTCACAACTAGTTAGCCATTTAAACTCTTACATGTCATGGTGTTCATTTGTTTTTTATATACGATTACTGAATAATAATAAATCCATAAAGGTTTTGCAAAACCGACTATCAAAGTTATTGGAACCACAAAAACGTGTAACATGGCCACGCACACAGCCGGTCCTGACCTCACTTTTGGGAAGCTGATAAAGCTCACCGGAAAACATGTTGAGCCGTCACAGGATGTGAAGGCGACCGCTCAGCCCGGTGGCACAGTTCAAAATGTTACTGTTAACCGTCTCAGTTGATCTCTTTGGATCTTATTTACTTAAGGGGCCTATGTTTTATTGGCATTTTAGAACTCTTTCTCATACACCTAATGTCCATTTAGCTATGAGACCATATTGGGCCTATATATTTATCCATTATTTTAACACTGCTATAACAATTTATAGCATAATGCGCTTAATTGTTGGGCTTTTAGTTAAAAGGTTTCATATTGAGCTTAAAATGGGTATTATAGAGCCGCTTCTCGTTATGTGATCAAGACTATTATATTTTGTAGATTTTTATCGTGGTATTACCATGTAAAAGAGGATGGGCACCCATTCATTTTAGTTATATTCGAGTTTCAAATTTTCAAAGATTTTAGCCTCATTTAAATATTTAAGAATTTCGCTTCGGGTTCAATTTAAATCTTTACAGGTTCGGTCCAGGTTGAATAATCCATTTAAATTATTTGAAATTTTTAAAGTTTATAAAACATTTAAATTCTCAAAATTTCAAGATAAAAATTATTTTTTAAAATATAAATTTAAATAATGTAAACCAATATTCCTAAACTTAATATAAAAATTGGTATGTCTTGAATATTTGGTTCGAGAATCAATAGATATTTAAAGTATTTTTAATGTTTTTAGTATTTTTAACCATTTTAGATATTTATTTTTGACTATTTTAATATATTTTAAAATATTTTAGACAACTTTAAAATATCTTGTACATTTTAAATATTTTGGATATTAAATTTAAAAATAACTAATATATTCAAGTATATAAAAATAATTTGGATAACTGAAATATTTTAGTTCGAACCGAATTTAGAACAATTATTTAGATACCAAAATTTTAATCCAATCAGATATTTAATTAATTTTAGTTTGAGTTTTTAGGGTTTAGATTTTCGAGCCACCTTAATGTAAAACTTCCATGTATGGAAAGTTTGGCTTGTTAGGCGCGTGGCCATTTTCGAGCTCAGAGCCTCAAACTCATAAAAATAATATTTTGAAGAATTATAACGTAACTTATATACTGATACACCCATTTATTTCACAAGAAAATTAGTTCCCCACAACAAAATGAATAATATATTTCCAATAAATAATATTTTGATAGACGAGATATTAATATTTTCCTTTTTTCCTATGTACTAACTTTTTTAAAAATATAAATTGTATTTACTGCACACTTCTATGGAATTATATTAGATGGAATATCATGTACTCTTTCAATACTTCCTCTGTTTTATAATAAACGTTATTTTAAATTTTTTATTTTATTTTAACATTAATTTTATTTTATATTTTTAATGTATTTTGTACATTAAATCTATTTTTTATTTTTTTAAAAAATCAATAGATTCTTATTTAAATCATTTTCATGTAATTAATTATATATTAAATATATATATATATATATATATTAGTCTATTATACAATTTTTTAATCTTTGTAAAAAATATCAAAGTGACCAAGAAACGGAGAGAATATCTATCAGATTTTTTTTTAAAATAATACTCCTTCCGTTTCAGATTAGTTGTCGTTCTAGAGAAAAAATTTCGTTTCAAAATAAGTATCGTTTTCGAATTTCAATGCAAAATTTATTAATAAGATTCTTCTGTCTATTTTTTTATTGGTCAAAATATAGTTAAGTGTATAGGTTATTGTGTTTTTATCTTGAAAATATATAAAATTATATGTTTTATTAATATGTGTGCATAAATCTAAAACGATAATTAAAATGAAACGGATGGAGTATCTACTATCAGTTTATAATTTCCAAAACAACATTTAATACTCCGTACCTTGTAGGATCAGTTTACTCAAAGTTTGAAACCAAAAGTTCTACACAACATTTTATTTATATTCGAATCAAGTTATTTATGACAAGTAGTCTGACAGTTTAACCAGCTTACGTAGTTTTTCTGTTATAACAGTGTGTTGTAAAAATAATCACTTTGTATTTATTTTCTTTTGACAAAAATCACATATAGCATGATGCTATAGAGAAATGATTAGATAAAATAAAGAAAATGATAGAGGGAGGGAGAGTGACAGAGAAACTGAAGTAACCTTAAGAGTCGTGAAATTTCTCTCTCCAAATGTAACATAGACAAATGTGTGTAACGTTAGACATCACTACATAAAGTGACAACAGACAGTTTCTGTGTTTGGATAATTCGAACTGCCACTTTCGACGATGTAATTACCATTATATCTTACCTCCATTATTTATCACAGAGGTGCGCTCTTTTATTTTCACTACAGCATATTTTCATTTTAATTTACGTTGTAGATGTCGTTTATATAAATCATCATTTTGTAGTCCAAGAATATGCTTGATCTATCCGTTTACCGAACGTTAACTACTACAATCGGAATTCTAACTTAGGACAACACTAAGGACATATGCGTATTGTGGATTGCTCGTAAATACCAGCTTTTATGTCCATAGATTGCTTAGCATGTACACGTTATACTGTATAGCAATGAAAAAAAAAACGTTTATGTATATATGTTATCGCAAATGTTTTCAAGAGATAAGTTTCTTGCTAGGTTGAATCAACCCGAGTACTAATTAATGTATCTAACCCATTGCTTTTTTAAGGTACGTAGGAAAACTTCTGAGCTAAGAAGACAGATTAACTGTCTGATGGAGCTATGACAACATTGACAAGGTTAGAAGCACTTATAATCCAACGCCACAGATATTTCGGGAACTCATAATAAAAAGGTACTTTTAAGTTCGCTAACGTAATGAAGAGGTATATAATATACTACCACTCCTAACTTAAAATAAGCCCTACATAAAACCCATCGATCATAATTAAATTGGCCACTTAATTAGTAATTATCATTAGAGATTTGACCATAACGGCGAAATTGTTCATATCTAATCCCACAGTTCTTCTCTCCACGACCACTTTCTCCATTACCATTTTCTTCTTCTTCATCATCATCGCCTCGTTCATCTTCGTCCTCCATATAATCGTCATCATCATCTTCTTCTTCTCCATCTCCAAGTGATACAACACGATCACCTACAGTGTGAGCCGCATGACCATCGCCAAAAGCCCTGACGTGATCTTTGAGAGACCTCTTATGCTTAAAATCCGATCCGCAAACGCAAAACCACACCTTCCCACAGTTCTTCTCGTGCGTTCTCCAATCGCCTCTCACCGCAAACGTCTTCTCGCACTTTTTGCGGCAACGAAAAGGTTTCGCTCCGTGCTTTCGCTTGTAATGCGTTTGGAGCGTTCTAAAGTCTTTGAGAGGCTTTGCTCTTGGATGGTCTATGTTATTCTTACAACCTTCTGCGCAACAGTAGCATGGCAGCCTTAGTATCGAAGATGATGATTTCGTCCCTCTCAGAGACTCTGGACCCTTTCGGTATTGCGAACCATGACCCCACATATGCATCTTCAGAAAGAAAAAACGAAAGATGTAACTTAAATAAAATAGTCATTTGGTTATTTCATGTTTCACGTCAAGTTCATCTATCATGAACATTTACTTCGTCGATTATAAATCATCTTGACGATTATAGAAATATTTAGGAAAACATGATAATTATATACACATATATGGTTAACATAACTAGTATTTATGAAGATAATATGAGATAAATTTTTGTCTAGCTGATATCCTTGAAACGCAGAGAGGTATAGATTCGAAGTTATTCAACAAAAAAAAGTTGATAATTTATTTATTTTTATAATGCTTTTTATAACGATTTTAAATCAGCTAGCAACACATAACAGATTATTTATGTAGATAGTAATAAATGTGGAACTAAAAGGAACTAGGGATATAAATGGGAGTCAGATCAAGAAAATTTCCCGTAATGATAATTACATAAGTTTTGTAGTATGAATAGTATATAATGATATTCAAACCTGCATGTTATTGAAGCGGTTGAAAGTTTTGTTACAGACAGAACAAGAGAACTGAGTGGGACCAACAAGGATCTGAGAAAGAGAAGGAATCCAATACTGTCCCTGCCTCGCCGTCAAACCCTCATGGTTGTCCCCGCTGGTATCTTTTTCGGAAACCGGAGGTCCGATATGAAGAGCTACGGTGACTTCATTAGGGTTTGTTAAAGGGAGATCATGATAGCTTTCATGATTCGAAGAAGGTTTAGTGCTGGTGGGTTTGTGATGGTTAGGGTATTGTTGACCAGGAGGTCCAAGGCGGAGGACTACGGAGTCTTCGTCGCCGGAGATGCAATATTGGTTATTACTATACATTGAGGAGAGAGAAGGAGATATAATAGAGAAGATGGTTTCAGGAAATGGTGGAGAAAGACAATGGAGGCTGGACGAATTGGTAACTAATAAATGGTTATTTATTTTGTACTTACTTTCACTTTTATTCAATCCTCGTAAATTGATGTGTGAGTGAGTTGCAGACCCATGTTTGGTGCCAAAACATAAGATACGTACTCATTAGTCATGAATCGTGATTAATGTTTGTGGGATGTATCTTTTAACGTTTTGGATATGAAATATATATTGGTAACCTTTCAATGTTCCCTTCGTTATTAATCCCTTCGTTTCAAATTAATACATGTTTTAGAGAAAAATGTTTCAAAAAATGTATATTTTACTTTTTCAATGCAATTTTATCAATAGGTAATAATGATAAATATTAAATTTCAAAAAATTAATTGTATTTATTAAATTTTGATTGATTGAAAGTTATGGAAAAACATGATCATAAAAATATATACATTTAATACTAAAATTTTAATGTGTTTTACTAATAAGTGTGAAAAACTCAAAACATGTACTCCTTCCGTTTCATTTTATTTGTCGTTTTAGGTTTATGCACACGTATTAATAAAACATATGATTTTGTATATTCCCAAAATAAAAACACAATTACCTATACAACTAACCATATTTTAACCAATAGAAAAATGAATTGGAGAATCTTATTAATAAATTTTGCATTGAAATCATAAGACGACACTTATTTTGAAACGGAAATTTTGCTCCAGAACGACATTTAAATCGAAACGGAGGGAGTACTAATTAATATTTTGAAATAGAGGGGGTACACTATTACATAGGACAGAGTTAGGATTGTATTTAAGAACTACAATTGATATACGTACAGAATGAGTTTTTTATATCAAACATAAACAGCTTTCATAAGACGACTATCATTATCGATGAATGGAGCCCCATGGGTGATGTTACAAGA
This sequence comes from Raphanus sativus, assembly GCF_000801105.2. Lineage (NCBI taxonomy): Eukaryota > Viridiplantae > Streptophyta > Magnoliopsida > Brassicales > Brassicaceae > Raphanus > Raphanus sativus. The sequence goes on along the minus strand of NC_079511.1, from coordinate 5,216,140 downwards.
AAAAACAAAACCAAAAATTGTTTTCAGTCGTAGTTCAATTTAATGAAGTGTTGTGTTTGAAACAAAAATCTCGTGTCAAAAGATCTACTCCCTCTGTTTTTTAAATATGTATGTTTTAGAGTTTTCACACATATTAAGAAAACACATTAATCATGCATTGTTTTTAAAAAATATCAAATTTCAATGCATTTTAACCAATAATCTTTCAATAAATTCAATTAATTTTATTGAAAATTGCAATTTTTATATAGAAAACATAAAAAATACATCTTTTTTTAAACAAATATTTTTTCCAGAACATGCATCTTTTAAAAACAGAGAGAGTATTATATACTGTATGATATAACCAAGGAATGTAAAATCTAAAGTTTGGAGCTCCATTAGTTAACAAAAATAGAAGTATTCTTAATTGGTCGCAAAAGGAAGAAATAAAACGTTTTATTTCTTAAAAACGTAACTTCTTAAAAAATATACATATGAAATTATGCATATTCTTATTATCTTAGCTGTGTAATCCTTATCGAGAAATTTTTGAATTTTTACCATCATACTAGATAGAAAACGGAATGAATCATATTTACGTGTTACCATATACTAGAGAAAAAACCGAGTGAACCGTAACATTTACATTTGAATTTTGTATTGCCTAGTGATTCATAGCCGAACGAACCACGTTCCAAAATATCGGACATGGATACAAATATATTTATATAACGTGAGGAAAATGTTCTAAGTTAAAAAATTAATGTGGGAATCTGTCACTCATTATTAGCAAAGAATGTACTATTTCACTTGGAACTCGGTCTACTTTCTAGGATCTCAAAACCATCCTTGGTTTCACGACTTCTCTCTTTCAGTTTCTTTTAATCTATTTAATACATTTATGCTATATATTATCTGAGTGACCATTTACTCTCCTCCCAAATCAGAAACCAAAAAAGAAAGGTGAGAGTACACTCTGATAAAAAAGAAAGGCAATAGACATGGAGAAACGTGGCGTTAACTGTAGATGCGAAAGCTTCTGTCTCTCTCCACTTTCATCATCTAGGTTCTGAACCAACTTACTGAGATAGTGATAGTCTCAGTGATGATGATATTATTAAAGTTCCCATATTTAATTTTTAAAATAAATCTATGCTACCACAAGACACCCTAAAGGCCTAAAGGCCCTAAACTATTCTCACACTTTTTACTTTAGTTTAAAATATAAGGAAAGTGGGGAAGTTTACTTATTTGCTTGTTAATGGAACTGGAATGTAAAGTTTGGCGAAAAGTGTACTTTTTGCTTTGCTTCAATGCTACAGTTAATGCTAAATGCATGTGGTATAAGTTTTTTTTTCTCTTCGAAAGAGGTTACCTGTGTTTGAATCTGTTTAACGTAACTAATGAGGATATTATTTTTCTGTGATGTATTGTGAAAACATGAGTTTGTAAAAAAATGGATCAAGTGTTATGATATTTTATTATTTAATTTACATTTCCATTTGGGATTTATGTAAATTAGGGTTTCAATATTTTCTGAATAGTGACAGACTTTTAAAACTTCATTTATACTTCTAAAGTAGATATTTTAGTGTTTTTGTTTCATTAATATTCAGTGAGTCTATTCAAGTTTTGCTGTTAAAACCAGTTATTTTATGCCTGATGAAAAAATTAACTCTTGTACATGTCGATGTGAAACATTTGACCAGCCAAAAAAAAAACATTTGACCAGCCTTCCTATAGTCAGAAAAGGACATTGGTTTTAACTTTTAAGGTTTGTGCTATAAATCAAGGGAAATTAGGCCAAATAACAAAAACACAAATTCACTAACTAACCAAAATTACCTTCTTTTTCCTATTTTTTCTTTCTATCTCTCTATCTTTTCTCTCTACAAAGATAATTTTTTGGGGTTATTTGGCAAATAAGCCCAGAAATTAAATTACTGGACTAGTTGCAACCATTTTCAAGATACGTGTTTTCTCTATTGCTGCATCAGTATAATTAGATTAACATGATTGTCGACTGTACGTTGTTGGTAACTGTTTAAACAGAATCTTCTAACCTCGCTAAATAGTCCACGAGACTTTAAACTGAGGTACTTTCTTTTTTTTTTTTTGGTAAATAAGTACTTTCTATTTTGATTAGACATATCGAAGAAAAACCTTAAAACAATGTCGTAGAGAGAGAGAAAAAAAGTTAGCGAAGAATCACACAAACATATATTATTTGAAATCTTGGTCTGATCAAATTCTTTTCATATTTTTGGTTGATTGAGGCAGTTAGATTCTGAAACTTTAAAGAATCCGAAGCAGAAAAACACAAAATAGTACGGCTGAAACCAAACTGTAGCTCCCTCATCTCCTGTGTATCTCTCCCTATTCTGTCACATTATATTTATTAATTAGTTTAAACTGTTTTTTTGTATATCAATGAAAATCCGTGGAATTGATGAACACACGAAAGTTATTTTTCAATGTTTCCTTTTCATTCCTGTTGTTATAATTTTATTTTCCCGTTTTTTTACCTCACAACTATTCTTTCATAATCCCAACATTTGCTTATCCTTTTTACCTTTTTGTCTAAAAATCCCTTTCACCTGTCATAAGAAAACATGAACGTCTAATGTAGAGTATATAGTGTAATTTAATTTGATGCTCGATTGATAAAATAAATTGTAAATCTGGTGACGTCCTGAAAATTTTAAAGAGTGTACTGGACAAAATAGTCTACTACTGTGAAAGGCTTAAATATGGCTGTCCAACATATGGCCCTATTGGGCTTGGAAATGGTAAGCAATGCAAACAGGTTCAAAGACGGCGTCGTTTTACAATGTGATTGCATGTGGTTTGATGTGAGTAGATGTGAGCCATTAAGATAACTCCTGAGCCTCTGAAGAGTCAATTGAAAGCAAATAGAGAAATACACCGATAGGATGTGCCAACTCATTTCACAATTTCCAATCTAATCAAAAACGAATTGACTCAATAATCACCGAATTCAAGCTTATTGGCACGATAATAATCATTAAAGGTAACAGCTAGATCGTTAGTGATGTCTTCTTTTTTTACATGAAAATATCATCTAAACAATATAAAGGAAAATAAAAGTATGTACGAATCAAAACTACTGTTGATTGTGAAAGGCATTGGCGTACCATTATCTTGGAAACTTGGAATGAAGCATGAGGATCTTTGCTAATACAGTCCAACACGTTATGTGTGTTTTTTTTCATGTTTTACTTGGTAATGATAAAGATTCAACTAGTTAATATTACCGGTCTAAAGTCAAATATATTATACACATACATATACAGAAAAGAAAAAATAGATATATAGAACGAATTCAACAAAGTCAATTTTCTATAGAATATATGTGAATCCAAGTGGTGGATAACGGCATTTTATTTTGCATGAAAGGACAGAGAGGGAAAAAACTTAAGTGAGGTTATCTTCTTGTACAGCCTTTTTTTCTCCCATGATTTGGCTTCTTCACGAAGAGACATTTGGCTTTTGAGTTTGAAGTCATATATTAGTCAATACATGTTTCTTGATCATCCTCTAACAAAACCTAAATCTCATCATATTTTGACAATTTTGTACAGTAAATTAGTACTGTACACTATAGCAAGCTCATGCATGCCACTTTTCTTTCCGGGCTTATCTAAATATTTAATACTACTATATAACAAGCCAGCATTTATTCCAAAATTCCTAATAAAAATAATTTGTGTGAATTATGTATGATATATGATTATTGCTAGAATAAGATTTTTTTTCAAAGGAATGTAAATAAATGAAATTATGGAATACGAAAATATAATTTTATTTCATCTCATTCCATTTTATGCATGATTTTTTAATCATAAATGTGATATCACTTTTTATGTGCACAAAATCATTAAAATCAAGTCTAAAGCACTTCAAAGATAACAACCAGTACTGGTATATTAAACGGTAAGATGAACAACAATAACAAAAAAACAATAAAACAATAAAACATGGGACACAAGTATTAAAATGAGATATTATTTCAAAATAAAGAGATCCGCGAATAATTTTCATTTGAATCTTTAAAACCATAGTTCAAAATAATCTGAAAAGACGTTGAAATACTCTAATGAAAAAAAATGAAAAAGAGAGTAGGAAACTGATTGAGGCTAAAGAACCCGTAAAACAAGAAAAAATGACTGCAACCGTTTAAATCGCCCCAGAAGACTAAATGAATCTCAAAAGATTCGATTTTTCATACATTCCACAAAAATATAGGAATGAGTTTGTTTTTATAATCAATATGAATCTATGTTATTAATTCCATACCGGAAAATTTGCGAGACTCCGACTGTATCCATTACCAAATGATGATAAACTGATTCTTTTTTTGTTCAAGATGATAAAATCTGACTTGATTTGTAGCATGAATAATCCACTATAGCTTTCCTCATATTTTATAGAAGACAACTGCAATTTCTTATAAATACAACTGTAATATAAAAACTATACTTAATTTAGCATTTGTATTTGACTTTTATTTTCTTAAAGTCAATTTTAAACAAAAATCTCGAAGAATAAAAACCAATATTTTATTAACATTTTCAAGTGCCTTTTTTTATTCTTATATAACTAAAAACTCCGAATCACAGTACCGAATACTCACCACTCCCTATCTACTACTATAGCATAACAAAACATATAACCATATTAGTTGTGTCTTTTATAAACATAATATTTAAGCACATCAAGGCGTATAAAATATAAAAATAAAAACATGAACCGCAAGATTCGTCTTGTAATGCCGACTATGTTTTTTATTCGACTATGTTTTTTATTCGATCAAGATAGTGATCCTTGAGAGGCTTTATAGAGCCATATATATATGTGTGTGTTGATCCTTCTTCTCTAAACAGAATAAATCTCAAACTAGAGGTGAATTATTAATTTATCCCTAAAGCACCATGATTAAGAAGCTAAGCATTATGGACTACAACCGGGAGAGATGTGGTCAATACATCGAAGCTCTTGAAGAAGAACGTCGAAAGATTCTTGTCTTCCAACGTGAACTTCCTCTTTGCTTAGACCTCGTAACCCAATGTACGTATAAATTCGAGATTGCGAGTTATGTTTTCCTTTTCTTGATTAAAACGAATAAAAAAATAAAAATATATATGAAAAACTTATATTTTTCTTTTGTTTGTTAAGCGATCGAGAGGTGTAAGAGGGAAATAACGGAGACGGGCACAGATAATGTGTACGGACAATCAGAATGCTCCGAGCAAACAACCGGACAATGTACGCCTGTCTTGGAACAATTTCTTACCATCAAAGACTCATCGACCTCCAATGAAGAAGAGGTAGAAGAAGAATTAGAGGATGAGCAGGGAAATCACGACCCCGAAAATGATTCTGAGGACAAGAACATGAAGTCTGATTGGCTTAAGTCTGTTCAGCTCTGGAACCAACCTGACCCGCTTCTTCCAAAAGAGGTAACTATATTAGAGAACCCATATCGAACCTCAAGACAAATCTCACGAGGACAATCTAAATATTTGCATTTTGAGTTTCAGGAACAGTCGCAACAGATGATGGAGACGGAGGTGAAGAGAGATGAAAGTATGAGAGAAGATCCAATGGCTAACAGTGGCGAACGAAGGAGAAGAGAGACGGAGAGAAAGCAAAGAAGGTGTTGGTCGTCGCAGTTGCATAGACGCTTCTTGAACGCTCTCCAACACTTAGGTGGACCTCATGGTGCGTTTTTGATAATATTTATATACGGGGTATATAATTTTCTAACGATTTAGTAAATAAGTTTGTATTTAGGGTTCATCAAATTTTAAGTTAGTATACTTACTTTGGTTCCATTTTGCAGTAGCTACGCCAAAGCAAATAAGGGAGTTTATGAAGGTTGATGGATTAACAAATGATGAAGTTAAAAGCCATTTACAGGTAACGCGTGCATTTCTTTTCTTTCTATTATTTGAATTATAAATTCAGGGCAGTAGAAACTCTATTTTTAGACAAAACTGATGTTATTTTTTCAACTGGATATATAATAGAAATATAGACTCAATAGAAGAAGACCAAGCCAAACAGTCCCTAACAACGGGAACTCTCAAAAGCAACATTTCGTAGTCGTCGGGGGTTTATGGGTACCACAATCTGACTACTCTACGGGAAAGACCACCAGAGGAGCCAGCACTAGCGGCACTACCACGACAACGACCACAACCACAACCACCACCACCGGGATCTACGGAGCAATGGCCCCACCACCAGCGCCACAGTGGCCGAGCCACTTCAATTTTACGCCGTCTATTATTGTGGATGAAGGATCGGGAAGCCATAGCGAAGAGGTGGTAGTCCGATGTAGCTCGCCGGCGATGTCTTCCTCTACTCGCAATTATTATGTCACTAAAAATTAATTTGTTTTACGTACCCTCTCTAATGTATCGATTCATTTTTATTGTGCTGTTATTGTGTCCCATGTTAGAAAATGTGATACCGTGACTAAATGAGTGTATAGACTATAGAGTTTTGCACCGGAAACAATACTATATATTAATATTCAGGATACATGCCATTTTTTCATTTGCATATTATTGTTGCTCTATTCGTTTTTCTATTATTTCAATTTTGTTTACTTGTTATATTCTTGACATTAACGCATATGTGAAATAAGAAAATATGGAAAACAAGTTTTGGGGATTTGTTCTGTCCATATTACAATTCAGTCATATTGTGTTCAAATTAGAACAATGTGTTATCTGTTATTGTGTTTTTTTTTGTTTCAGAGGTATATCGGTTCTGTGTAAGAGCTCAAACTAATCTTCAAATGAAAATGTATAAGTTTCTTTTTGAATATTCAAATGGACCATAAGCAATAAATTTATATACGTAAATAGCTTGTATAAACATGGCGGCAGAGTACTAAAGGGATCTTAAAAGTATATACTTTTTTTTTGTCGACCATATATATTTATAAGATGCACAAAACCACATGACAACAAAGTTGATTTATTATGATAACAAGACCCGGAAGAGGACTGACTTATTGAATTGGTTGCATTGACGGGACGAATATGCCCGAATCCGAATGCATAACTTACTATACTTATAGTTCTATATATACCATTGTCAACATATTTTCAATATTTAAATCTGATTTCATGTTACCTGAATATTATTATAAATATGCACGTTAGCTGCTATATATGCCCTTGTCGTAGAGTATATTCCCGGGAAATAGAAGACTTTTATCCATTAAGGGGCTGACTGGTTTTCTTGCTACCACCCGCAAACGCAGTTTTTGCGGTTCATAGCGGTTGTTGGCGTTTCGAAACAATCACAGAAAACGCTATAAATCGCTTCAAACCGCCCCGAACCTCTTAAAATCAAAAGCTGGTTCCAGCTAGCGTTTGCGGTTGCGGGCGGTTGCGGGAGGGTAAATTTTTTTCTTTAAAAACAGAATAAATAAAAATAATAGTAAAATATCCGATAAAAAATTTCAATTGAAATAATAGAAATTGTAAAATGTATTCATATTATATTTCAATTTATATTATAAAAATTCAAAACTAAAATATTTTCTATAAATTTTTAAAATTGAATAATATGATTTTATAAATATAAATTTTATATTTATCATATTATTATGATTTTTAATATTTTTTATAATTACATAAAATGTAAATATTGTTAAATTATTATTTAACAGATATTGCGTTTGGTAGTTTACCAGTCATGAGAGTCCCGCAAACGCAACAATTTCTAACAATTGTACCAGTCGTACAAATCTCTAGAAAACGCTTAAAACCGCAACCATCTGCACCCACAAACTCTCGCAACCGCAACCGCAACCGCTGCAGTTACACCAGTCAGGCTCTAAATAGCCATGGGTAAGTTAATATATTTGCCTATTTGGGCAGTATCTCTCCGAATCTTGAATTAATCTAAAGATTGTTTTAATAAATTTTATTAGTCGTACCGGTCTTACAGTTAGGTTTGCCTTTTGTGGTGGCTCTAGGTGCCATGTCGCCTTTTAAAAACTTATGTCTATACCAGATTATTGGTGTGAAAAGTATAAAAAGTGTAAGATATAGATACTAAAACAAAGATGTTTCGCGATATTACTTAACAAACCATATTCTCTCTTTCACTTTTATATTTTTAAAAATAACGATTTCTTTCACTTTTATATTTTTTAATTAATTACAAATTACATAGCACTTAATCAATTTAATACTCAAATGTATTATTTTTATGTAAATGATCAGAGTGAACATATATAGTCTAGATGTTGCATGAATTTTAAATTAAATTAATTATGTAAAATTTATGAAGTTTGTTTTAAAAATATTTACTACTTATATATGATTATACATATTACATAAAATGTCTAAGATTTATCTTTTGGTATCCTAACTATTTCAAATAATGTCTTTAGAATTTTGAAAAGTAAAATGACATGACATGAAATTTTTAGAATTTTAATATATTTCCATTTATTATTTAAGGATGCATATTTCCATTTTGAGATAAGCTTGTTTTCTGACGTGCAGATTATCAATAAGATTGTTACAGAAAAAAAAAGATTATCAATAAGATGACTCTCCTCTTCAAGATCGGATCAACCTGGCGAAAATTCTGTGTAGAATAAACAAACAAATTAGAACAAAAAAATTAGATTACATTTTACTTTGAAAATATAAATAAATGTATATATGGTGTATTGACGAGACGACATCCAGATGACCAGGAATCGGACTAGGACTTCATTAAGTATGGGTTTAAAAATAATAATTACTAATTAGGTTGGCTTGTTAGTTAAGCTTTAAGCATGAGTTTATGTGACCTTTCACACAAGTTAAAGAACGAAATGGCTCTTGATACTTATTTTGAGAGAAGTATTTATAATTGAAACAAGGGAAACATACAGTCTACAGATAATTAAACAATCAATAAACCTCATGCTTTATTGGTCTACTAGTATTATTCCCATGCTACGCATGGGTCAAAATAATTATATTTAAAATTATGTAATAATAAATTTGTAATTTTACAATTATTAATCAAAATAAATAATTATTTTAATTAAATACAGTATAAATATAGATATGAATGGCCTGTGAGGTGGTTGCATTCAAACTAAAATGTTGGGAACTATAAAAAAAAACATTTCTTGTATTTTTTTAAAAATATAAAAAGTACTATATTTGATTCACTTGTTTTCTTTGTATTTTTCTTGTAAATAAATATTCCATATAGAGCATAAGTTTGTATTTTTGATCATAAAATAGTTATAAAGAATATATTTTGTATAATTAAAATTACAGTTTATTAGGTAACTAAAATTATTATCTTTTTAGTCTTTGATTCTCATTTATATTTTTTTTCCTTTAGTTATATCTTTTATATTTCTTCTTTTCAAAGTTATATTTTCTCCCACATTTTTGTTTCCAAATGACTTTACAAATATGGTAACACTATATAAGAACTAAAGCAGTATATATATATGTATCAAGCGAAAAATAAACAAAATAGTATCTTGACTGTATTAATATAATCTAAACACATAAGAAAAACAAAGGAAGACCAACCTGATCAAGTTAGGCTTTTATCCATATAATTCTTCTATCACCCGAGTTTCTTAAGTTCCATTTGTTGTTTTCTAGTTATCATCACATTTCCATCTTCGGTGCGTCTCACGTTAAAGGCCATGTATATGTGCTTTACTGTGAGTCTCTCTTGCTCTTCTTCCCTGAATTATCACCACCACGCAAATAAGCATATTCCAGCAAACTGGAACTGATTTAATCAATTTTGAAAATGTTATAGACTTGTTTTGTTTATGTTTATCTATTTCACCATGCAGTATGTAGCATTTTACTATTTCTATAAAATCAGAAGTCATATACAGATTTGAATAAAAAAAGTTTATGAGAAATGTTTTTTTTTATGAAAAATAAATTATCATACCGCAAATATGCTTTGAGCATTAAGAGTTTGGTATTTTTAGTTACTAACCTGGCGTTCAACTTTGGAGTATGCATTACCTATCCCATCCATTGCAAATTTGTGTTTCTTCTCAATCTATTGAAATATTTATTTTTAAGACTACTGTTGCCACCTTTTGACTATATTGATATGGATCCAGAATTGTAGACTCCGAAGATTGAATATGCTCATTATAATTTTTTGATTTATCACACTTTAGGGAGAGTTGAGATATGTTACGTACAAATAATAGAGATTTTGAAAGGAAATAGAGATGAATTTAATGGTGTTGTATAAATGTAACGGTTGCAAAAATTATGAGATCATGGTGAGAAAAATAAGGAATTTTGTATTTTATAGAAAAACTTAAAAGAAAATTGAAAGCAGTTAATAACAAATTGGTGAAAAGCATGAAACTGACTTTTGCATTCAAATTCTTTTGTTTTTACATTTTTCTTTAAATTTTAAATATATTCCATGTGTCAGATTTTTATTGGTAAGGTAACTTGTGTTTTAGTATATAGGGATATCCAACATCTAAAAATCATAAACTTTTTTTTTACTAAAGAAATATTAATTTTGTAGGAAGAGTACATAAAACTTGCGTGGGATAATTCGAATTGGCCTAATTAATTCGCTATATCAAATTTGTAGGAAGAATACAAATTTTATGTACGACCTTAACTTATCATCTTCTGTACTGTATGTATACATATTAAGTACGTGCTAATCTTGTTTTAATCTTCAGCAAAATGGTTGACATTGTGAATATAATTTTGGTTAAATCTTCAGCAAAATGGTTGACATTGTGAAATAACTAATATTTATACTGTCTCCCAGCAAATTACTGGTTGACATTGTGAAATTAATCATTGACTATGTAATATAAACCCTTAAGAAGATCCTTCGTGGTGACTAGTAAACTAGATAGAAGCTCGTAAAAATATTATTGAATATGTTTAAAAATAATGAGATAGTTAAAAATTAAGCGATATGCATTGTCCAGGCAGTGTGTATCTGTGTATTATTTGAAGGTCATACTCATCACCTGAGTCCTAAGATATCAATAACGTTATTAAACAAATGATTTTGGTTCTGACTTTTTAGTTCTGATATTTTCCCAATGAGAGAATGATTCTCCAACAATATGTCCAAACTGTGGGCTTGATGGGCTAGCCCATCTTTAGTCCACAATGTCAGATGCCCAATCACCACCCCAAAAACAAGCCAGGTCTCAGCTGAAGCAGCTGCCCATTTAATTGGGCCTAGAAAGAAGAACTAAATGGGCCTAAATATAATGGCCCATACGTTATGTCTCGACTAATACGACGTCGTATAAAGGAAGCTTCTCACTCACTCACTCGTCAGTATCATCAATCATCTTCCTCCCGGAAAAGAAAAAAAAAAGTTGCCGTCGCTCTCTCTCTCTCTCTCTCAAGGGTTTCTATTTCCCGCGCATTATAGACGAAAAAAATGGCTCCTAAAACGGATAACACAGAAGGTATAATAATCTCGCGAACGAACAAATCATCTACTCTCTTTTGATTTTGATTTCTCTCTCTCTCTCTCTCTCTCGTTTCCTGAATTTTTGTTTCGAATCTGCAGCGATCGTTCTCAAGTTTGTAAACGAGGTAATAATCACTACTTTTCTTCGATTCCGTTTCTGCGTATCGGTAAAACCTAGTTTATAGACATATATACAACCAATGGATTCGAATCCCGAAAATTTGAGCTAAAGTTTTAAGTGATGGTGATGAAACTGATTCGCGAATCGATGTGGAAAAAAAAAAATCAATCGCGTTTTGAATTATTGTGTGTTGCAGCAAAACCGACCTCTAAACACGCAAAACGCAGCTGATGCTCTGCAGAAGTTTAGCCTCAAGAAGACGGCTGTTCAGAAAGCGCTTGACAGCCTCGCTGAATCTGGCAAAATCACTTTCAAGGAGTATGGGAAGCAGAAGCTGTACATTGCTAGGCAAGACCAGTTCGAGATTCCAAACGCTGAGGAACTTGCTCTGATGAAAGAGGAGAATGCAAAGCTCCAGGAGCAGCTTCAAGAGAAGAGGAAGACCATCAGTGAAGTCGAGTCAGGTTTGTGTTGCGTTTGAATCGCTTCATAGTTGCACACGGATATCATGATGATCTTATGGTTCTTTGCAGAAATAAAGAGCTTGCAGTCAAACTTGACACTAGAGGAGATACAAGAGAAAGATGCTAAGCTGAGGAAAGAGGTAAAATGTTCTCTCTCCTTGAGTAAGCTTTTTAATAGGTAAAAAGCTTAAATGGTTTGAGTTCAACATTGTGTACCAGGTTAAGGAAATGGAAGAGAAACTGATCAAACTACGCCAAGGTGTTACGTTGGTGAGGCCGGAAGACAAAAAGGCTGTTGAAGATATGTACTCTGACAAGATCAACCAGTGGAGAAAGCGTAAGAGGATGTTCAGAGACGTTTGGGATACTGTCACTGAGAATTTTCCCAGAGATATTAAGGAGTTTAAGGTGCGAAATCCATACAAATATACTTTTTTGCGTAAGTTTTTCTCTTTCAAACTACATTATTATTAACCTAATGTTGACTTGGTAGGAGGAGCTTGGAATTGAATATGATGAAGATGTCGGCCTAAGTCTGCAGGAATATTCTGACCTGATTCCACATGGTAAAAAGAGAGGCAGAGGGCAGTAATTTACAGGTAACTTCTTTGAAAGTTCAATTTGTTTCTAGAAACTTAGACAACATATGCCACCACTGTTCAACATTATTGAAACCTAATATCCATAAAGTATACAATACAATAATGTTACACCCTTGACCAAAAAATAATGAACAGAGAAAGAAATTGTACAAAACTCAGTCATTATACCATAGATGCACCTGACAAAATTTTATACTTCTTAGTATCCACGAACCTGTCTGGTCCTGACTGAAATAGGACCCTTTAAACTAGCTTTACTCATAATAGGTTCTTCAACCGAATGAACCATGCTGTCCACATGTCCTGTATCCGCTCTATCAGAACAATCCTTAAGACTTTCCTCATCTTTAACCTCAGTAGTAGTATTAGTCTGAACAGTATGTTTGGTTTCTTCCTCACTGTCGTACACCACAACAGCCTTCTCCAACAGCTTCACAGGGTCTTCTCTAAATGACATCACATCCTCAATATTATCTTCTGTATCCGATATAGACTTCTTAGATTCTGTGAGATCTTTTGTATCCAATATAGACTTCTTAGATTCTGATCTCACATCCGCTTCACCTTCTGAAAGATCATCGTCATCATCATTACCTTCTTGTTCTGTTTTATTGTTTCCAGAACCACTAGATGAACTTCCCCCACCAGTATTACCCGTATTGTCTGGTCCACAAGGCGCAAACTGACAAAGCTCTACAGCTGCTCGTGCAGCCGCTGCTGCATGAGCTGCTGACACAAACGCTGCTTGCGCAGCATCAGCCACATCTTTGTACTTCTGCTTTCCTCTCTTAACCAAATCAGACAACCCTAAGCCTTCTCCTAACTCATCTTCTCCAACTTCACTTGCTAACTTAGCCTTGGAAATAGGCCTGGGCGTTCGGGTACCCATTCGGGTACGGGTCGGTTCTTTCGGGTATCGGGTTTTTCGGGTTTGGAAATTAAAACCCATTCGGGTATTATAAAATTTCGGATCGGGTTCGAGTCGGATCTTTCCGGGTTCGGGTGGGTTCGGTTCTGATGTAAAGGAACCTGAAAATAACCGAATAACCAATGTATCCGTAACGGGTTCGGATAATAGTACCCAAAATAACCATATTACCCGATTCGGTTCGGGTATTTTGTATCCAAACTACTCAGATGTACCAAAAAATAACCAAAAATACTCATTTGACACAGTTTTGTTTAAGTACTTCTATCCAAACTACAATATTTTATCCGAAAATACACAAAATTATTGAAAATAACTAATATATTAAATTTATAATTAAAATTAAAATAATTATACATATAATTATAAATAATATTTTGAAATCTATATTTTATTTCAGATATCTTCGGATACCCATTCGGTTTTCGGTTCGGGTCGGGTTGGATACCGGTTCTTCGGATACAACAGTTTAGGACCCAAACGGTTATTTCTGAAGAACCGAGTAGACCCGATACCCTGATTTTTCGGGTCGGTTCCGGTTCGGGTCCTCGGGTCCGGTTTTTGTGCCCAGGCCTACTTGGAAACATCTGATTTTCCCTGCACGAATCAGAATATTTAATGATTAGCTCATTTTCAAAATTTGTTTTTGATTGTAGGTTTACTTACCTCATTGGTCGTAGAAGAAGCAACTTCTAGTTTCAGAACGATGTTATTTTCTGCAGCAATCTCCTTCAAAACCTTCATCCTAGCTTCTCTCGGTGGATGTCTTGTCGACAACTTCTGAATTATCTATAGTAGTAACACCAAAAAAGAAACATGAATATATTAAGTTCAGTAAGTATTTTCTTCTGTATGTAGAGATATACAATACAAGGTATTTGAATACATTATAAGGTTGAGTTGAATCAAAGTTGCTTACTTTGGGATTAACCCCACAATCATTGCGCAACTCGATGGACCTAGCCGCGATATCTTTACCAAAACGCGAAACCAAAACGTTACGAATCTCTTGAAGCTCAGGAAACTCTCCTATTCTAGAAGCTGCAAAAAGCAAACTCGAAACAGCTTCTAGAAGCTCATCAGGGCAATCTCTGCTGTGTTCGAAGAGGTGAACGCGGTCGAGCAAGAGAGTGAAGTAGCCATGGATGAAAAAGAAAACATCGAGGGTGTTCTGGTCTTTAATGACTTGGTCGACTCTCTGGTAAGCGTTCTCGTGTTGGCCAAGCTTAAGAAGCTGGGTGACATCAGAGGTGGCCTGAGAGCATTTGACTTGACGTTGGTTCTTGAGAATAGAGAGCCTGGTGAGAGCTAAGTTGAGAAGAGACTTGAACTTGTTGGTTTTGAAAGTCCGACCAAGCAAAGCGTCTAGCCTCTTCCCCATCTGCTCTGAGATAAGATAAAATAGGTTGAATGTGCTTCCTGGTTTTAATGTGAGTTTATATGAAGGAAAGAAAATATAGACGCGTTACGAGTAACGACGTTCGATGACTTAGCAACGGAGTTGGAAAAAAACGACCAACTGAAGAAAAAGCATGGGGTCAGTAATTATAAAAACAAAAAGGACCACTTCTGAAAATCGTGCGCAGAGGGTTAATTAACGCGAGGATTAGTTATCTTTTAGATTAAACAATAAATTAATTAAAATGTACATATGAGAAGCTACGTAACAAAATGAGTAACATATGTCCTGTCTGCACATCTCAAATGTGATTTTCCGTTGCAGTCTCTAATATACGGTATAACGTGGATTCATAACGAGGAGAACGTACGTTCGTGTACATATTAGTTTCAATAAACTATTGTAAGAAGAATTCACAACACAAAATACGTATAGGCTAATAGGAGAAGAGAGTCTCTTAATTCTATTTTGGTCAACATTATGCTCCTTAAGTCACATTTCTATGGTTCCAACTTTCATTGTTTTTTTTTGTTTTCTTCTCTTTTTAGCTTTCTTAAGCTCTTATTGAAGCATTCGTTTCAAACATTGTGAAATAGACACCAGGAACTGTCATGGTTACGGCTCTTATTCTTCTTAATATAATTTATTTAAGAACGACAGGTTTAAAGGGATTATTTACACGTTTCCCCTTGGCACTAACAGCCCATTAGAAAACACCTTAATCTCCACTTTATTAGGTGTGACATCAAATTAAACAACAACAAAAATTTGAAAACCTTCGTAGACTTCTGCAACTCGTCTTTAAGTAACTTTCCACATCATTAACATTTTTTGTATTAAGTCTGGTGACCATGTTGTCATAATGATAAGGAGAGGCTTTTACATATGTTAGGTAGGAAAGAGCTGTTTAACTACGAAGCAAACTCCCCTAATTAATCTCGATTATCTCAAGACACTAACGAAACCAAACATGGTATAATCTTTTGTAATTGTAGATTTGCAAATCAAAATTTCTAAGGCTACTGCAGACCTCAAGCGTTTCCTCAAAGAGATGCATGAACATGATATTATGTGAATCCACCTACCAAAGAGGAGAATCTAAAATCAAAATTACAATGTGTAATAGACACATATGTATCTAGAGCAAGAAATATTATATATAGTGTTCACTTTGCTCGTGATGAATGTGTAAGCTAATGCATGTGACACTGTAAGTATCTTTTCAAGATCAAGTATGGAAATCTTTGTCCAGAAGATCTCTGAAATGAACTAACACCTTGGTATCCTCACCTCACCTGCATATAAAGCCTTTAATCACTGAACCAAAACCTCTTCCCTCATTTTTCTCTTTATTTGTCTGAGAAAAGAAAAAGATAAAACAATTGTTTTTAGGATAAAACAATTACTAACCCTTAATCATAATATTCAAATTACATAAAAGTTCTAGATATTATACGGAATGGGTTTTTACCTTTTCAACTAACACTGTCCCCCTCTGTAGAGCCATCGGTTCAAACGCCATTCTACAAAAAAATTAAATCACTTATACCCTTCACTAATCTCAACATCCTTCACCAAAATAATCAAAATATGGAAACCCCAAATCAAAACCTCCCCTCTCATCAAAACTATAACCTAACCCCCCTATATAGATTAGTGAACCCATGGATAAATATTTAATTTCTATATTTTTCAAATTTGAAAAAAAAGTTTCAAAATCGTTTTTAATTATATTTTAATGATTTTCCTGAAAATATCAAAAAAACAGTTTTTCGATTTTTGAAATATTTTTATAAAATTCTATAAATCAAATAAAAATTATTGACGTTTCCGTTATAATTTTATGATTTTTAGTTTGACAAATGAAATTAAAAGAAAAAAACAGGGAGATTTGGACTTTAAGTTGTTGAACTAAGGGCGTGTGAGACAATTACTCCCCTCTGTAGCATTGAGCTTAAGTCCTGATGATCTATAAATGGTCATTGTTAAATAGTAGAAGGTATCAGAACAAAACTAAACGTGGATGCCTTTAAACCGAAGAAAAATAAAATCTCCAATGTTAAACTTAAAGCTCACCTTGCGAAGCATCTTCTTAGGGAAGGGACCTTTCAGTTCCATATGGAGGCGTAATATACCATTGTTGCGGAGCCAGGGAAAAGAACTATGCACGTTTCTGTAGCTCTTTAGAAACGACTAACAAGTAACAAGATAAGGTGTAATTAAGTGTGTAACTTCGTTTTTAACAGCAACATTGAGCTACTAAAGTCACAAAGCTTTTCACACGTTGTTGTCTAGCTCCATTCACCTAGACAATCAAGTCACGACCAGATGTTAGAAATTAGTGAATCAATCAGGAAAAAAAAAACAGAAACACATACAAGAATAGCCTACCAACATATTGCCTATGTCGCAGTGAAGAACAGCACAGTTCTTTAGATTTTAAGGTATATGAGTAACTGCTTCGCATACAATCTAACTGCAGATAGCTTTAGACAACCAATGTTACGACCACACTTCTTCAAAACCTCATGTTTTTGCAGTCTAACCACGTTCTTCGCACAAGCAATGTGACACTCAGGTTATCTAATCTCACAGACTAAGAAACGGGAAAATCAGAAGAAGGTATATAATTTGTTTTTGTATACTGATAGGTACCACAAGACCTCAAATTATGAAAGAGAGATATAGACTTTCCCTAGTTCGATAAAAGCTTACTGAGGTCATCTTCTGCTAATAGTCAAAACTATTACATGATATAACCCTGGATAGGTTTATAAGCTAGTCCAGCTTAACTCGACCGGTTATCCCGGATCTTTATGTGCACCTTGTTACAATTAGCTCCACAAATTCGGTTTTCAAGAAATCATATATGGCTAACTATAAACCAAAATCAGTCTCAAACGATGAAGAAATACTTGTAGTAGTTGTTTGGTTTGGGCTTTATGGGGGATATGGTTCATGGGCTATCTTTGTCGCCTTTTTCTAAAGATGTGAGCAGACTTGCTCTAATTTCTTTTCTTTTTTTTTGGTCGAAAAAAAAATGAAGGTGTCAATTGTCAAATACAAGAGACTGAGAGTAAATTTCACATTATGTCTTAACAAAAACTATTAAGGATCTGGCTAAATCGAAAAGTGAAGGTGTCAAATAAAGAGACTGAGAATGAAATCTCCTGCTAAATAAAATTTCACATTAACAAAAACTATTAAAGATCTGGGAAGAACAAACAAACGAATTCGCTTACAATAATCTAGAAATTTACCCCCACTAACAAAGTATTTAACTTTCCTAATCCTAACAATTAATTAATAGAAAATTAACAATCTACCATAAAATGATAGGGGTTAAAAAACATGGAAAAGCCACACACGCTTTACAAAACGTCACCGTTTAACCATTTCCCACCTAATTAAAAAAAAACTCCGAAAAGTTTTTTATTCCGCCGGCAAAGACTCCGACCGCCACGAAAATAGATCGCCGGCATCGAAACCATCATCGGAAAATCCAAACAGCCCATCCACGACGACGTAATCTCCGCCATCTCCGACGCCGGAACCGAAATCCAACGAGCCGTAGTTCGAAAATTGGTCATCGAACCCCCAAAACTCGTCGACTCCAGACGAATCCGACGACGCTCGCACCAAATCCGTCGTTTCAACCTCCTTCGCAACGACGGGAACCGGAGAAACCGGCGGCAGACCAAGCTCGTCGTCGGAAGCCTCGAGAAGGTAACCGAGATCCGGCTGGGTCTCTTGCGTAACCGTCGAAGATAACTCGTCCTCGAAGCTCTTCATAACCGAGTCGAGTTCTTGACTCACCGGTTCGGGATCCGAGTCATCGAGAACTTCGAGTAAATCATCTCTCAGCCTCTTCACCTCGGGGGAGTCGAGAATCGCGTCGTCAGACTCGTCCCGGACTCGTTTTTTCTCAGCTGAGTCAGTCCGAGTTAGCCTTTCCTCCGCCATAAGCTTTCGGTTCTTTTTTTTTGTTCGGTGAAACTTTTTTATTTTATCAGTGGCAGTATTGAAATTAGTGAGGGATAGAGGTGCAGAATGGGAAGAAGGGAACATGAGGCTTTATAGTAAGAGAAAAGAGAGAGAGAGAGAATGTGAGAAGGGGAAATGTAAAAGGGAGAGATAAACGCGTGAGATGTGACGGATTGTTAGGCGCGTGGGAGAGCGAATCCTTTGGAATCACGGATCCCTCGCTTTTTTTTTTCTTTTTTAGCTTTTTCCTGGTTTTATATCTTTTTAATACTGCTATATATTTTCTAAAAATATTTGTTTTGAAAACTTCCAGATGTCTCTTTCTGGTTTTTAAAGTATAATTAATTGATTTGAATTCGGAACTTGAAGTCCGGTCACGTTGATGTGCACATGCCCAGTCAATTACGCCCTCTGGATTTTTCTTTATTTTCCTTCTTTAGCAAAGCTTCTTGGTTTTTACAAAATAATTTTCTATTAACTTTTTTCTGGAAATTCGATTTTTTTCTAGAAATAATCTCACGTAACCTCAAACCTGGAATTGATTTTTATTTTATATGTATATAACAATAGAAGTTGAAAACAAATAGTTATGATAATAAATAAATTTCTATTTTTCCTGGTTTGCTATGTGACAAAATTATGTCAATACATACTATTTTATCAACTAGAGAACGGACGACAAACAAATAAAAGTCCCAACTAGGCAACTAGTAAAATGAAGCAAACCATGCGGTAAATTTATTTACATTTTGCAGTTAACTACTATGTGGAAAAATAGCAATAAACAATTCACAAATGTTATTTTATAGTTTTAACGCGATTAACGGTAATAAAAATTTCTGCATGTACCATATATCAATATATTTTTATAATCTTTAGAACAATACTGCAGTTGCAACGCTCAGTCTGGAATCACCATTCGAAGTCTTAAAGAACAAAACACTATGTTGCAGGTATTGTTTTACTCCTACAACTAGACCTGAGGACTTATTATCCGGGATCCGGATTCGGTCTGAGATCCATTTTGGATCCACTTTGAATATCTAAGGCGCCCAGATCCGAATTCGGATAATAAAATTAAAGATCTGTAAAAATAATTGGATCTGGATCGTATTTATAAAATATATTAAATTTTTTATTAATTATATTTGATATATTGATATTTATTCATAAAACTAGTTTTATAATACTATATTTCAATTTTAAATATTAAATTCATATTTATTTATAAATTGTATGAATATTTAATTTATGTATTATTTTAAGATTTTCATATTCTTGAAATTATTATTTTTATTTTATTAATTATTTTTACGAATCTAGATTCGATATCCGAGAGTAATATGATATAGACGGATATATGAAATCCGAATACCCAGAAACCTTGAATTCGGATCCGGATAATAAATCCACAGATCCGACGAATTCGAATCAAGATCCAAATATCTCAAATTTCCAGGATATTCGGATCCGTGTCGGCTCTACCTCAACGTTCTTTACGTGCTTGTTTGCTTTTGTTCTTAGCTACTTAGCTCCGTTGTGCAACTAGAATGCATATGCATGGCGTTAGTGTTTTGGAGCCTTTGGTCCAAGCTGTGTTTTATGAGAGAAACTATACAAATACAAATGTTAGATGAAATTGAAAATCAGCGTTATGGTCTTCTTTGATGGAAAGACTGGTGATTGGTTTACAAGATCGAACCGCAACCTTCCTCTTTTGATATTGCTTCCAACCTGTAGTCCATGCTATATGGCACAAGAGAAACATTCGCCGAATGGCAGAAGCTCCTCAATCCCTTACTCGACTTCTCATTTTTTGGATAAGTTGATTCGAAATTGAATTTCATCTTTGAGAAAGAAAGCGGGAAGCAAACATGAGAAAGCCATAGATATATGGTTTGGAAATAGATGACTCATTCATTTTCTTCTCTAAATAATCTATAGGTTTTTACTTTTTAACACAGAGTAATATTATTTTGTACAAAAGTTTTTTGAAGTGAATAAAATTTAATATTCTTAAAAAAAAAATCAGCATTATGTATCAATATATAACACATATAAAATGTTTGTCTTACTATTAAATCCAGTTGTCGTAGACTTAGGGTGGTCCTTTAGCAATTAGCACCATAGATTCAACTTTATCGACCATGGTACAGTTTAAAGTTTTAACAGACATGAGAGAAAAGAAAAATACATTTTTTGTCAACAAAGAAGAATACATATGAATGCACATTGTGTGATATACAACCTTTTGTCTATTTTGTTATGTTAAATCATCGACCCATGTCGAGCGATGTGAATGCATTTTTATATGAACTATTTCATTCCGCATATCTACATTATCTGAATCATGTTTTGATCATTTACGCGTAAAAGTAATATATTTTATCATAAATCATTTCTCATGTTCATACTTGTATATGGATGAAGCGGACAGTGTTGCACAAAAAAAAGGGGAAAATCGCATAAAAAACCCTCAAAGTGTCACTTACTAACACTTTAAACCTTGAAGTTTTTTCACTAACACTTTTAACCTTCAAAGTGACATTTGTATTATAAAAAACCTTCAAATCAAAAAATTGACCGGTTCAGCAGGTAATTTTTAAAAAATAATTATTTAATTAATAAAATAAATAAAATAAATAAAAATCCAAAAAATAAATAAAAATCGAAAAATTCTAATAAAATTTACAAAAATGGAAAAAAATCAAAAAAATAAATTAAAATTTTGGAAAATTAAATAAATATATTAAAAATTAAATTATTTTCTAAAAATATTAATAAAAATAACTAAAAAGTTAATAATAAATAAGATTAAATTTAAATAGAGAAGAACTAAATAAAAAGTTCACAATTTTTTTTTAAAAATGGAAAATATAAAATTCAAAATCACTAGTGACGATGATGGTTTCTCACATAACCATTAACAATGACGATAATTGCCATATCTCCAACGATAGTTTCCAACATCATCTTGAAAATGACAAAAAAAAATCTTTTTCAAACTTTTGAATTTTCATTTTTTTGAAATATATGAATTTTATTTTTCTGTTTTTTAATTTAATCTCATTTAGTTTTGAATTTTAATTTTCTAAATTTTAGTTAATTTTCTGATTTTTTCTAATTTTCTGATTTTTATTAATTAATATATAATTACATAAGAATCAAAAAAGTTAGAAAAAATCCGAAATTAATTATTATTTAGAAAATTAAAATTCAAAAATAAATGAGATCAAACTAAAAACAGAAAATAAAAAATTCATATATTTCAAAAAAATGAAAATTCAAAAGTTTGAAAAATATTTTTTTGTCATTTTTAAGATGATGTTGGAAACTATCATTGGAGATATGACAATTATCGTCATTGTTAATGGTTATGTGAGAAACCATCATCGTCACTTGTGAATTTTGAATTTTGAGTTTTTATATTTTCCATTTTTTTAAAAAAACTGTGAACTTTTTATTTAGTTCTTCTCTATTTAAATTTAATCTTAATTATTATTAATATTTAGTTATTTTATTAATATTTAGAAAATATTTTAATTTTTAATATATTTATTTAATTTTCTAAAATTTTAATTTATTTTTTTATTTCTTTTTTTTTATTTTGTAAATTTTATTAAATTTTCGACTTTTATTTATTTTTGGATTTTTATTTATTTATTTGTTTATTTTATTAATTAAATAATTATTTTTAAAAATTACCTGCTGAACCGGTCAATTTTTGATTTGGAGGTTTTTTATGATACAAATGTCACTTTGAAGGTTAAAAGTGTTAGTGAAAAAACTTCAAGGTTTAAAGTGCTAGTAAGTGACACTTTGAGGGTTTTTTATGCGATTTTCCCCAAAAAAAAGGATGAAGTAGACAACATTTCTTGATTGGTCGATCATAAAGACAATTCATAAAAAGAAGAAGAACAATATATATGACCACCTCGAATCGACAACGACCGTAATATATGATATGCAATTTTTTTAATAAAAATAGATCTTTAGTAGCTTCCATGCTTATAGTTAAGTTATGTAAAATTTTAATAATCTTTTAGGGATAATTCAAATAAAAAAATCACACATGAAAGAAATTATGATTTTTATTTTATTAGTATAGATAAATTGTTTTCTCAATCGAGTAGTTTTCCGGAACAGTAATCATTATTGTTTATAATTCCGCTGATGGAAAACACGGAATAAATAATATTATGGTGAGCAATCGAGTTAATGAAACTATAGTCCAGTAGTTTTTGCGATTTCATTATTCAAATGTATCTTTAATATTTAAATCGTTATGTAGTCCTACTATTGAGAGCATCTATTTAAAAAATAGGTAAGCTGAGAAATTATGAGTTTTGGAATAAGGTATGATTTAGACAAGAGGCTATTGTTATAATTGGTGGGCAGTGGGCATCTTGGTATATTGCCAATATACGTGGTTTTAGCAAAGTTGAGTGACAAAAAAAAGCAAAGTTGTGATTCTTGGGTAATACAAATACTCAATCCATTTTATAATGGAACTATAACTTAAAAAACGAATATGATTGTAGTATCAAATATGCACGTTCCTCTTATCTTTTTTTTTTTTGGTAAAAACGTTCCTCTTATCTTGGTAAGACATTTCGAGCGGTCCAAACCAAACATATTGGTATGAATTCTGGTGGTGAGTGACCTACGTCTTGAATATCTTCTTTTCGTCTAAATTTTTTTTATTCAATATTATTTATAAGAAAACAATAACATTTAAACTGATATGATTCATCGCATCAAAAAGACAAAAAAAAAACAGTTTAATCCGTCATACAAGTACAAGAAAAATCAATGATAAATTCCAAATCAAAACTTGGTTGAATGTTTTTTTTTTTTGGAAAAAACTTGGTTGAATGTTAATAATACAATAATATCAAAATGATATTTTTTGCGTTTTTTAACAATCAAAATATTTTCATGTATTACAACAGACTACAGTCATCTTCATTGTATACCACATAAAAATCTCTAGATAAAAATAGATTTTTTTGGTTAAAGATTTTTCGGAAGATATTTTTTGGAAAAAAATACTCTAAAACCCGTCAAATAATTTACGATCACCATAACAACGAAAATTGAAAAAGCTGATGGAAAATAAAAATGTCCCCATAAATTTTTTAAAATACCAGTAAAATCAATACATAATACTCTAAAAATTCTAGCATATGTACTATGAAAACCACCAGCGTGTACACACAGAAAAATCTTTTTTTTCTCTCCCTCTAACTGCTATGAAACCACTCTTTGTTTAGAATTCTATACGTCTTAAATATCTATGGTATTATAGTTTGAGAAATTGTTTAAAATACTATTAATTGAGTATCAACTTTTTAAGAATACTTTAACTAAGCTATCTTAATATATAAGATTTAAAATTTAGTAATTGTTGTTTAGATTTTAATGATTAAAATGAAAATTAAGTTTATAAATATCTATTAGTAATTGTTAACATTAAAAATTTACTATATTTATAAAATTAGTTATCATTTAAAATAAATTTAAAAGGATCAAATTTGTGATAAATTTCCTTAGAATTTAATCTTTTATCTAGGGAATAATCTAATTTGCTCGTCAAAATCTTTGGTAACTATTTTTATAAGGTATATACAGTTTGAATCTTATTATAAGATATTTTCCGAGTGAACAGATATTTGATTTTTTATTTTGTCGATAATATTAATCAATCTTCAGTGCTGGGCTATAACTTTTGATATTGTCTCTTTATCAATACTGCAAAACAGTGAAAATAGCTTAAATATTTATTTTCAAAAAATCAAAACCTAGTTTATAAAAACAATGATATTATATATACTTATTGTTAGAAATATAATTTTACTTACAAATTTTTCTACAAAAAATCATCTATTAGAATCATATAGTCGAGTCTTTAAACTATAACTATTTCAATTGATAATATAACTAACCATTAGATTTTTCTGGTTATATGGAAGACCGCAAATAAATTTTTATTAGCATCAATTTCGAAAAACTTCTTTCAGCTGTGGAGACTACATCGAAATAGTCAACAATATGCGATAAATAATTTATGTGTTCCGGACTTTTCGGACATTGATTATCGAAGAATCTTTAGTTCCTTAAAACAAGTCATCACCAATTATATATAAAAATGTAATATTTCTTAAAGAAACTTCCAAATTCAAACATGATACTATCAAAATATCTTCGTTTGTATTTATTAACTTAAAAAAATCCAAAACAAATTCATAATTTTAGAATTGTTTAAATCTGAATTCAAAGAAAATAGAATTAGAGCTTTAACAAATTGTATTCTAAATGAAAAATACTTAGTAAATTATATTTTAATAAATAAACCTACAAAATAATTTATTTACTTATAAATACGACTAATTTTTTAATAAAAAATATGTTCCACTAAAGGTAGATACTTTAATCTATTACGTGGATGGCTTGCCCTCTGAGTAAGTCCTATCAATCTTTCATAACATTCGTCTCTCAAGCGATATATGGTTAAATTTAATTCTAAGATGCTAAACAAAGAACGCCACTAGATGCAAGTTTCTAAAGAAAATGCAACAAACATGATGAATTATCACCTTTATTAAATAAAATGACTTTATATATGCAAATTTCTATCACTTTAAACTTTATTCCTGAATAAAATATTTTCATTTTTATGTGGTTTTCTACTGCATACATCCACAGGGAAGATAGGCTCCAGAAACTGAATTTTAATTCTAAATATAAAATATTTAGATGACAACAAAGTAGGTACAAAAGACAAAATGTACCTCTTCGGATATTTGGATGGTTTTAGTTCTTTACTAGAAAAATTATCTTATATCACTCAGGTATGCGTATACGTATGCATACATGTGATATAACTTTCGTCTCGTCGTGCATATCATACACGTATCAACAAATAAATTTCAATAAACCCAAGGTCTTTTGTCGAAAATATAAAAAAGAATCCCCAAGGTCCACTATAATCAATAAATTGACACCATTAATAAACATTGCACGTAGTGAGTTACGTACTCTCTCAAACTTGGAAAACCACATTAATGTCAACTAAAAACTACTACTATAAAGGGTTCTTATGTTTAATCTAGTTTAAACAAGAGAAAATTAGAAATAAGAGACGTTCTCATCTTGGATTTGTCACTTTAGGATTTTTAGAAGATGTTTTAGAAAAATAGGATTTTGATTTTCTTTAAATACCATATTACCCTTAATTTTTCTATTAAGTTGATTTATAATTATAGTTTGTAATTTTTGTAATTAATTTAAAATGTTAAAATAGTAAAAAGTTAAAAAAAACAAAAAAAAAAATAGACTAAAAGGAAAGAGGGAGTAGTCGATACCCTTCTTGTCTTCTCCGCCATAGAATGCTTTTTCATGGTGATTTAGGTTTCAGCAGAGAAAATTCTTGTTCTTCTGTGTTTCATCTGCCCATAATCTCTAATCTCGTTTTTGTCATCTTTCTCTATGATCTTACTCAAGATACAATGAAGTCCAAGTGTTGTTCATCTTTTCGAAATCAAATTCTTCTTTCATCAATTTCGACGAAATCTCACAAATCTTCACACAAGATATTCGATTACTTCTATTGATTCTCATCTAAATTGAAATCGAAGTGTTCTTCCATTTAACCTATATTTTCTTAACCCGATTTGTCATGTTTCTTAAAATATATTTGTTTCTCGGATTGATTAATCATCTTTTACACCACGATTAACTCTTTGCATGTTAATGTTTTTGATTTGTATTTGTAGAATATTGATTAAGGTTTTTGGAGAGGGGAAAATACGGGAATTGAAATCTTAGACTTGCTGTTGTCCGGTCCTGATCTTCCGGCGTTACGGATCTGTGATGATAAATATTATAGGCTAATCCTGTATACTTTTTTGTGAAGCCTAAGAGTGTCATCGGCTGGTGTGGGAGTTGAAGGAGAAGGTGATAAGGTTTGTTCTTGCTGTACTCTGTATGAGATTGATGAATATGGGGTGAAGAGTAAAGGGGAGACAGAACAAAGCTATATGCGTGAATTGTATTGCGTCTTCATTTGTGGCTACATGTATGTTCCAACTTTGATCCCTCTTCCATGGGTAAGAGATTAGGGCTTTGTTTCTTGTTCTATAAGCTTTCGTTTTACTCTTTGTTCGTTGATCTTCTGCCATGTATATCTTGAAAGGAACTATATGATACATCTGTATTGTGCAGATGTTACTGAACATGACGTTGGGTTTGGTTTTTGTATTACAATCCTGACAAGTTTTAGTTTATGGTGCACTGTTATATCATGTGTGTCTCAGTAATGATTATGTTGCTTTAAATGCTGGTATGTGCTTAAGTCTTCTGATAATAATTTTCTTGTTCAAGAGGTTGTCCATTAATCCATTTTTGTAACATGACATATCTCTCTCCTCTGGTTTTTTGGACTTGGACTAGTGTGTCATGCTGCCTACAATCAAACCCACATATCAGTTAAAAAATATAAGTGAAAACCACTATCAAAACGTTAGAATGGACACAAAGAAAAAGGACTTTCTTTAGTAGCAAATGTCAATTTATTGATGCAAGTCCTAGTGTATCTGCCCAAAACAGAGCGGAATCTAATGAGTTCATACGTCTATCATCCATTACATTATTTATACATATGAGGGAATTAAAAAGAATACTAGTGACTGACCCTTTGATTAACTCGAGGGCTTGGTGATTGACGTAACCAGCTTCCACAAGGCCAGGGGTGTCAATGATGTTTATAGTGAAACCTCCCATTGTTCTTGAAACCATCACTGGCCCTTTACATTATTTACTGTAGCAAACTAAACCACTAACATCAAACGTATCTGATCATAGGTGGCGATTTGGATGATGGAGAAAAAGCACAAGATAACCCAAACATATTTTAGTGAATAACTATATTTAAATTCTGGATCAAAAATAACGAAAGTCTTTGTGTTATATTGGTTAAAGCCCTTGTAAAATTGTCATAGGTGGTGGGTTCAAAGCCACAGAATATCCTTTTTAATGTTGTTCGAATTTTAATTAATTCAAAGATTGTGGCAGAAAAAAAACGTGAGAGATTTAAAGAAGATTTGATATAAAATTTAGGAAATATCTATAACCAAAAATGGAAGTTTCCATATTTTTCAGATTTGACTAGAATACGCAATATACCTAACCAATAACACAGTACAACACGTGCAACGCCTATTCTTCCTTAGGCGTCACATAAGGTAAAAGGTAGAAGAGTCTATGACACAACATCTAAGGAAGGTACATCATAGAGTTCAGGCTATATGTCGTTATATATCTGCTGGTACACTGAAGACATATTGTCAGATTGTGACGTAACTAATTCTAGCTCAGATATAAGGTAGAAGAAACCTTAGTTTACGGTATATACCCTAGATATATCTATGTATTGAACTTAGTATCCGTTTTCTGGATTAAGTAGACTAATAGAATGTGTATTCTATTTTGGTTAGAAGAGAAAATAAAATATGATTCCCTATTTAAAAAAAAATAAATTTAAACATATAAATTATCATACCTATGTTTCCTATCATTTTCATATTTTTTTTACATTTTTAAAATTATATTTAATATTTTTTCCATGAATGAAGGGCAAAACATGTCAAAAATTGCCAAAAATATGAAAAATCCTAAATGGACAAACAAAAGTTCAAAGTGTCTCTTTTTTCTAATTCTCCCTTTAAACAACGCATGAGTCTCTTTGTAATCTGTATTTATAACTGACTTGGAAAAGTTTGAATCGTGAATGATAATAAACTAATTAAAGTGGAGGCATGGAGCATAATTGTGTTTTCGTGAGCGGTAATGCCCATGTATGAAACATGAAACTTGGGACGGTTTCAAAAAGTAGCGTATGTTTTTAATTTCAATATACCGTAGCATATACTATGGTTTCATTTTAATATGATAAAACCAAATGTAAACTATTTTTTAAATGTAATTGTTACTTGACCAATCTATCTTATTAAAACAGAAATACACATATAAAAATACCCTTAGTTTTCAAATTTAATTACACTTCTATGCCACTGAGAATTAAATTGAGTTTCCTATTTTAATGCTTGTCTTTTTTAGTTATATTAATGTGTTTCTTTTTCTTTCCTATTTTAATGTTTGTCTTTTTCAGTTAGATTAATGTGTTTTTTTTTCTTTCATATTTTAATGTTTGTCTTTTTAGTTAAATTAATGTATTTTGTTTTTTTATTCTTCAACAATTAATGATATTTTAAAGTTGTTATTTTTTGTCAACTTAAAGTTGTCTAAACTATTTGAAAATATAAAAAATAGTCAAAAGTAAACATATAAAGTAGATAAACAATAATCAAACACCAAAAATATTTAACATATATATTTATTCTTCATCCAAATATTGAAGTTCAACCTGTTTTTTTAATTTTTAATTTAGATATTTTGGCTTACATTACTCAAATTTATATGTTTTGAGAAATTTAAAGTATATAAATTTTGAAAATTTTAAAATAATTCAAACGGGTTATTTGTATTCGAACCGAACCCGGAAATATCCGAATCAAACCGAAACCAAAATTTATAAATATTTGAATGTTGCTGAAATCTTTAAACTTCTGGAATCTCAAACTCAAATGGATTTTAACGGAATCAGTGGGTATCCAAATACACATCCCTAACATAGTCAATGTAAAACGATCAAGTATTACAAATACATCATTTAGTATAAATAAATAAAAACTAAAATAGAAAATTAATACCCGTGCGGTGGCACGGGTCAAGATCTAGTATTAACTTATACAAGGCCCCTTCACAACGCATCACGTGAGAACAAAGCAATTAAGTACACAACCTTACAAAGTAATTTACGTGGCCTCCACCCGCGATGTCTCATTTTTTCATTTCATTAGAAAAGTAAAAACTCATACTTTTTGTCTAGCACCGTACCGCCAAGTGGTAAAAAACAAGTTTAGAATTCAAATTCTATTTACGCGAAATTTAGTTATATTATTTTTGAACATCTACAAAGATATGAAATTTTACTTACAGCTCATTTACATACTCTAATAAAAGAATCATTTATAGACTGCATTTTTCTTTATGCTCTTCCATATGTTTATGATATCCAAAAAAAAACTCATATTTTCCTTTGATTTGATAATTGTACTACTGCTTCTAAGGGTGCCAACTCAATCGGATGTAATTAAGCGTTTAAATTTTGAATTGTATATTTTGGGCATGTGTTAATTTGTTGTTATAACTCGCATGTAGATATGCATATAGGTAACTTCTAAAGCACTACAGTTAAAAAGTGCCAGTTGATGAATTCCATGTGCCCACCAAACTTTGTACAGTACATATATAGCTTGCATCTAAAAGGTTTTATATAGGTACCATCGATCTGATTTTTGATACTTTAAATGCTACTGAACTTAGCTCAAGCTTGTAATCGGGCTAAAATAATTTTCACTATCCATTAATCGTTTTGTGTTTGTTTGTTATGTTCGACATTTTTAATCCAGATATATATTGCAATCAAATCTTAAAAAAAAATCAAAACTAACTCTCATACCAAAATTTGCTTTGAGAAAATTACAAATGATATACAATTTTATTAGCATAGCGACTTAACCCAACAAAGGATATACCAATCTCATGTCAACGCATGGCCTAACCCTAATGTAGGTTTGAATGTATTTTCTTCTTTTGAAAGGATCTATTATCATTAATGTTTTTATTGCTAGTATTAATTTCTTTTGTTTCACCAGCAAAAGAAAATCAGGTTTATTTGTGAAGGTACAGAACCATACTTATGATGCTTATCAATCTTAGATGAGGATTACTTCAAGTTTATAAGTTGGAAAAAAGTGAGTTGAGTATGATTCGATCCATAGTCCAAAATATTATATTACCCAGCTACACAAGCTTAAAAAGCACAAAATTGATTTTGTTTCGTGTGGTTAACCACTAAAACGAATTCATGGGAAAACAACTTTACCATCTTACGGTCCATAAGAAACTTTTTAAAGATAATAACCTTACAGATTTGCCTTTCATTTATCTGGCTTTTAACAAAAAAAACTTATAGTTTGGCCGTTTGGTTTTAGGTTATATTAAATATGGATTATCTTATTTTCAACGTTTGGTTAACCAAGAATAATATGTGGATATGGAAGACCAGGGACATACGCAAGAACACATAATTCGATATCTTTTTGTTGTTTGTCAAAACATCACACGCTTCGACATTTAAAACCATATAAATGACATAGTTATAATATATACTAGATTCTGACCCGTCCTTAAAAGGACGGGTATATTTTTTTGCTTTAAATTTAGTTTTCATATTTATGTTTTCTTTGTGATTGTATTCGTATTTTTTTGTAATAATATTTGTGTGTAAATCTTAATCAATATATATTTAATTAAATAATGGCAATTTAAAAATTGATCTGGTATATATACGTTTGGTTAGGGATGGGTCGTGGGTCGAACCCGGCCCGCTGACCCGTCAACCCGCAGGTTTCAGTTTTGTTTTGGTCAAAAATTTGACCCGTACAACCCGCAAACAAATAATTTTGTACCCGTTCTACTTAATTTTGCGGTTATCCGCGGGTTATATTTTTTAAACCATAATTCTTTAATTTAGTTATGATAAAAATATATAAAATATATTTATAATAAACTTTTTATATATTATCAAAATTCATATACAGTTATATATTTTAATTTGAATCAAATAATATTTGAAACTTAAATAAAATATATGGTTTGAAAGTTGAGGTAGGATTATAATTTTAATTTGTTATTTTTCATTTTAGTCAAAACAAACCAATAATTTAAATATGTAATTTCAGTGCCAATCAAAAATATTTATCATAATTATCAAAATTATATTAAATTAAATTAATATTAAAATAATATGTTTACAAAAAACTTCATATATAAAAATTAAATTCTTCAAAATAGTAATTTAAACAAAAATTATTACTACCTTTTAAAGGACGGGTCAA
Source organism: Raphanus sativus (assembly GCF_000801105.2). Lineage (NCBI taxonomy): Eukaryota > Viridiplantae > Streptophyta > Magnoliopsida > Brassicales > Brassicaceae > Raphanus > Raphanus sativus. Next base: position 5,184,145 of record NC_079511.1, on the reverse strand, counting down.
AATCTTTAATTAGTCGATTATTATCAATTAATTATAATAGCATAATTAATCGATAATAATCGATTCAGACGTTCAAAAAAAAAAGACGGGTCAAAATCTATAAGATACCATGTAAAGTAAAGATACCAAAATCGTTTGAAAATTCTATAAGAAATTATAAAAGATATTAGTATACCAAGTATGATACCAATCTCGTTTGAAAACATTGGGTACCAAATTTAAAACTTTTATCTACGGTAATAATTATTGAATACACATCATATATATACGTTGATAATCTTTACATAAAATATATAGACGAACATTAACTATTTCTAATTTATTAAAAAGTAAAATATTTTAAGATACTTTATAGTTTGATATGGATACTTTAATATATTGTGTTTCTATTATATTAACTGTTAAAAGTAATTTCCACACAATATATTCGGATATGATTAGAATAGCATAGAATAAAAATTATGCAAACAGCTATAGAGCCAACAAATCAATAAGAAAATTAAGGGATAGTTCAAATATGATATTTCGTTATGGATTTGCGGTACATAAAAAGATAATTTTGTTGCTTTTTGAAATTTTTATTTTTCTGCAAACAGTTAGAAAACCAACAAATCAATACTAAAATTAAGAGTTAGTTCAAATATGAGAATCTTTTGTTGTAGATTTGCAACCAGAAACATAATTCTGTTGTTTTTTTTAAAAAACTATTATTTTACTTATTACGTCAATATATTTTCACCAAAAATAGACATATTTGTAATGCTGAAAAATGAAAGTGGAATTTTATTTAACTTGATGATAGAAATTCAGAAAACTAATTTTGCTGCTTGAGAAAAAAAAACTTTGTTGCTTGAGACCGTGTATGAACTTTTGTAGGTTACGCTGAAAATTACATCAGTTGCCATGGTTATTACGATTATTTATATATATTAAAAGCTTTATATAACTAAAGTTATGTCATGAGAGTTGTGAAGGTATGTAAAAAGAAAACTTACATATATGGTCTGGGGAAGATCAAAGGGGGCACAGTAAAAAACCATCAAGCATATCGTTGCTAGAGCCAAAACCAATCGTAGCTAAAGAGGTCTCGAACCCACTCTGTATCAAGTTTCATCTTTTAACCTAACCCACCATAAGCATTGAAAGCTCTTAATTGAAACTAAAAAAAAAGCTAATCTATCATGAGATCAATCAAAACCAGTTGTCAATAAAAAAGCTTTACTCTCAAAAACTCATCAAATATAACTGAGATATGCACACTGCGTTTGTATGAACACAGACAACCGTTTAGACACACCTTCCCCATCCTCTCCTCTCGTATTCATCCAATTCAGCTCGAGAGCTACCACTGCCACTCTCAAAGTTCCTAGCTCCTTGACTCCAAATAAGGGCTGCATCCTGAGCAGAATGTGAACCAGACCTATCATCAGCAACCGGTAACTCGTTAACCGATGACAACGCAGCAGAAGGAGCAGCCAGTTGGACTGGTTTCTTGGCCTGACCATCGTTCTTGCCTTTAACCTCCTGTGGAAAAACCACATCAGTGACTGACGTTCTTGAAAAACCACATCAGTGACTGACGATCTTCTCAGACAACTCACCCCTAGTCGCCTCCGAGGGATACTTTTCCTCTGTTTGAAACAGAAACAAAATCAAAATCATATTCTAACAACAAAGAAACAAACAAAACTAAACCTGCATAAACTTCCGTAGAGCTGTTGCCTGCATTGATCTACGCTTTAATAGCAATTTAATTGGTCAAATTGAAATATTTAGATACTGTTTTTGTTATAACAAAATCGCAGAAATGCCTCCAAAGAATCAGCAGGCGAGATTTTTTTTGTTAACTATAGATTTTTTGAGAGGTTTTGCGGAAAATAAAAAAATATTTAATCAAAAGCTTAGTCTAAAAATAATTCAGTGGCATAAAATAGTAATTACTATTGAAACAGAAGGGCACCTCAAAAAAGGGCCTTCTGTTTTAATAGTATAGATATGCCTATTTGAAACTATATCTGTATCTATATTCACTTATACATATATGATATCTTAGGAGATATTTCCCACTTATCTACATGATTATATTTGGGCATATTTCGACATCAAAACATGCGAACAATTAGCTAAAAGAGGGACCGTGTGCTGAAGAATCATCAATACAACGGAGCAACAAATTAAAGTGCGCAGGGGTGTTATATATTACTAGAGATTATACTATTAATTACGAAATTAATCACTGCATTAATTTGTGATTAATATTATTATCATTATATGGAATGGTTATACATTAAATAAAATAATGTAAATAATCAAAAAATATAACTGAATATATTGACTTAGTATGACTATTTTGTAATAGATAAAAATGATACTTTTATTTTAATAGAGAAGATATAACTATAGTCAAAACTAAATGAGTATATTCCGTGTCCCAAACAATTATCAGATATATTTCTTAGAACAAAATCACAAAATCTAAAAAAAAAATTACAAAATCTAAACGGAATAATAATAATAATAATAATAATAAAAATAAAATAAAAATTCATTTGGTTAGTTTCTTACGGAAGGGAACTTTGAATTTTACAGTTTAGAAGGATGATTCAAGTGCGCATCGGTTTCACGTCCCATTGTCAGCTGTCATTGCCACGATATTTTGCCTCCATGGAATGGTCTTCTGATACAACCTACTGTATTACAAAATTACAGTAACTGTTTTAAAAATCTGATTAGTTTTTTACTCTTTACGGTTGACAAAATATTTTTTTTTACTCTTTACAGACTAAAATAAGTTTCTAAAAGTAAGTTTCAACGAAAATAATGCGGTTAAGGTCCTTAAAGAATTTGATTGGGCGTCTTAAGCTAAGGCTGAAAGGATCTTTCAGAAATGCTTCCGAGTCTGGACCGTGTGCTCAATTTAAATGACAAGAATATGCGGTTAGTTTAGTTTTTAGTCTGAATATCTTTTTAAAACAAAAATTAGGTATTTTTAATTTATCCATGCCCCTCTTTGCTCAACTAGTACTTTAAAATAGTATTATTTTAGCTAGGACTAGAACTTATTTCGAATCAGAATTGAGATTTAATCTGAACCCGCTTTAAAAATAAGATATTCTAGATGTTCAGATCCAGATTTAGATATCTTGTAAATCGAAATACAGGGAGCCCCTCCCTCAAAAAAAATTGATTTATTT
>NC_079511.1:5161427-5180851 GCF_000801105.2 Raphanus sativus | reverse complement strand
GATCTCTGAAATGAACTAACACCTTGGTATCCTCACCTAGTCACCTCCATATAAAGCCTTTAATCACTGAACCAAAATCTCTTCCCTCATTTTTCTCTTTATTTGTCTGAGAAAAGAAAAAGATAAAACAATTGTTTTTAGGATAAAACAATTACTAACCCTTAATCATAATATTCAAAATACATAAAAGTTCTAGATATTATACGGAATGGGTTTTTACCTTTTCAACTAACACTGTCCCCCTCTGTAGCATTGAGCTTAAGTCCTGATGATCTATAAATGGTCATTGTTAAATAGTAGAAGGTATCAGAACAAAACTAAACGTGGATCGATGCCTTTAAACCGAAGAAAAAAAAATTTCCAATGTTAAACTTAAAGCTCACCTTGCGAAGCATCTTCTTAGGGAAGGGACCTTTCAGTTCCATATGGAGGCGTAATATACCATTGTTGCGGAGCCAGGGAAAAGAACTATGTACGTTTCTGTAGCTCTTTAGAAACGACTAACAAGTAACAAGATAAGGTGTAATTAAGTGTGTAACTTCGTTTTTAACAGCAACATTGAGCTACTAAAGTCAAAGCTTTTCACACGTTGTTGTCTAGCTCCATTCACCTAGACAATCAAGTCACGACCAGATGTTAGAAATTAGTGAATCAATCAGGAAAAAAAAAAACAGAAACACATACAAGAATAGCCTACCAACATATTGCCTATGTCGCAGTGAAGAACAGCACAGTTCTTTAGATTTTAAGGTATATGAGTAACTGATTCGCATACAATCTAACTGCAGATAGCTTTAGACAACCAATGTTACGACCACACTTCTTCAAAACCTCATGTTTTTGCAGTCTAACCACGTTCTTTGCACAAGCAATGTGACACTCAGGTTATCTAATCTCACAGACTAAGAAACGGGAAAATCAGAAGAAGGTATATAATTTGTTTTTGTATACTGATAGGTACCACAAGACCTCAAATTATGAAAGAGAGATATAGACTTTCCCTAGTTCGATAAAAGCTTACTGAGGTCATCTTCTGCTAATAGTCATAACTATTACATGATATAACCCTGGATAGGTTTATAAGCTAGTCCAGCTTAACTCGACCGGTTATCCCGGATCTTTATGTGCACCTTGTTACAATTAGCTCCACAAATTCGGTTTTCAAGAAATCATATATAGGCTAACTATAAACCAAAATCAGTCTCAAACGATGAAGAAATACTTGTAGTAGTTGTTTGGTTTGGGCTTTATGGGATATGATTCATGGGCTATCTTTGTCGCCTTTTTCTAAAGATGTGAGCAGACTTGCTCTAATTTCTTTTTTTTTTTTGGTCGAAAAAAAAAATGAAGGTGTCAATTGTCAAATACAAGAGACTGAGAGTAAATTTCACATTATGTCTTAACAAAAACTATTAAGGATCTGGCTAAATCGAAAAGTGAAGGTGTCAAATAAAGAGACTGAGAATGAAATCTCCTGCTAAATAAAATTTCACATTAACAAAAACTAGGGCTGGGCGTTCGGGTACCCATTCGGGTTTCGGTTCAGTCCATTCGGGTTTCGGATTTTCGGGGTTAAAGATTTCAGCCACATTCGGATATTTTTAAATTTCGGTTCGGGTTCGGTTCGGATCTTTGCGAGTTCGGTTCGGGTTCGGATAACCCATTTAAAATGTTTTTAAATTTTCAAAATTCATTATATACTTTAAATTTTCAAAATCTATAAAAAGATAATATATTACATATAAATTTTCATAACATATATGTCAAAATACCTTAATTTAACATATAAATTGGTTTTCTTTGAATATTTGGATAAAAAATCGATAGATATTTAACTATTTTGGTGTTTTCAGTATACTTTAGCTATTTTAACATTTACTTTTGACTATTTGCATATATTTTCCCAGTATTTTGGAAAACTTAAAGGTATCTTATATATTTTAATATTTTTAATATACATTATATATAAAATAATGTATATATTTAAGTATAAAATTTATTTCGGATACATTCGGGTACCCAAAATATTTCGGTTCGGATCGGGTTCGGTTTTGGTTCTTTAAATACCGAAATTTTGAACCCGTTCGGATATTTAATCAATTTCGGTTCGGGTTCGGTGCTACTTTTTCGGATCGGGTTCGGTTCGGTTTTTCGGATTCGGATTTTTTGCCCAGCCCTAACAAAAACTATTAAAGATCTGGGAAGAACAAACAAACGAATTCGCTTACATTAATCTAGAAATTTACCCCCCTAACAAAGTATTTAACTTTCCTAATCCTAATAATTAATTAATAGAAAATTAACAATCTAACCATAATGATAGGGGTAAAAAAAACAACATGGAAACTAAGCCACACGCTTTACAAAACGACATCGTTAAACCATTTCCCACCTAATTAAAAAAAAACTCCGAAAAGTTTTTATTCCGCCGGCAAAGACTCCGACCGCCACGAAAATAGATCGCCGGCATCGAAACCATCATCGGAAAATTCAAACAGCCCATCCACGGCGACGTAATCTCCGCCATCTCCGACGCCGGAACCGAAATCCAACGAGCCGTAGTTCGAGAAATGGTCGTCGAACCCCCATAACTCGTCGACTCCAGGACGAATCCGACGACGCTCGCACCAAATCCCGTCGTTTCAACCTCCTTCGCGACGACGGGAACCGGAGAAACCGGCGGCAGACCAAGCTCGTCGTCGGAGCCTCGAGAAGGTAGCCGAGATCCGGCTGGGTCTCTTGCGTAACCGTCGAAGATAACTCGTCCTCGAAGCTCTTCATAACCGAGTCGAGTTCTTGACTCACCGGTTCGGGATCCGAGTCGTCGAGAACGTCGAGTAAATCGTCTCTCAGCCTCTTTACCTCGGGGGAGTGGAGACTTCGCGTCGTCAGACTCGTCCCGGACTCGTTTTTCTCAGCTGAGTCAGTCCGAGTTAGCCTCTCCTCCGCCATAAGCTTTCGGTTCTTTCTTTTTGTTCGGTGAAAACTTTTTATTTTATCAGTGGCAGTATTGAAATTAGTGAGGGATAGAGGTGCAGAATGGGAAGAAGGGAACATGAGGCTTTATAGTAAGAGAAAAGAGAGAGAATGTGAGGAGAGGAAATGTAAAAGGGAGAGATAAACGCGTGAGATGTGACGGATTGTTAGGCGCGTGGGAGAGCGAATCCTTGGAATCACGGATCCCTCGCTTTTTTTTCTTTCTTTTTTAGCTTTTTTCCTGGTTTTATATCTTTTTAATACTAGTATATATATTCTAAAAATATTTTGTTTTGAAAACTTCCAGATGTCTCTTTCTGGTTTTTAAAAGTATAACTAATCGTTTTGAATTCGGAACTGAAGTCCGGTCACGTTTGATGTGCACATGCCCAGTCAATTACGCCCTCTGGATTTTTTCTTTATTTTCCTTCTTTAGCAAAGCTTCTTTTTTACAAAATAATTTTTATATTAACTTTTTTTCTGAAATTTCGATTTTTTTCTAGAAATAATTCTCATGTAACCTCAAACCTAGAATTGATTTTTATTTTATGTGTATATAACAATAGAAGTTGAAACAAAATAGTTAATGATAAATAATAAATTTCTATTTTTCCTGGTTGCTATGTGACAAAAATTATGTCAATACATACTATTTTATCAACTAGAGAACGGACGACAAACAAATAAAAAGTCCCAACTAGGCAACTAGTAAAAATGAAGCAAAACCATGCGGTATTATTTACATTTCGCAGTAACTACTATGTGGAAAAAATAGCAATAAACAATTCACAAATGTTATTTTATAGTTTTAACACGGTTAACAGTAAATAAAAATTTCTGCAGCATGTACCATATATCAAATATTTTTATAATCTTTAGAATCATACTGCAGTTAAACCGTTTGTCTTGCAACGTTCAATCTGGAATCACCCTTCAAAGTCTTAATGAACAAAACACTATGTTGCAGGTATTGTTTCACTCCTACAACTAGACCTGAGGACTTATTATCCGGGATCCGGATTCGGTCTGAAATCCATTTTGGATCCGCTCCAAATATTCAAGGCGCCCAGATCCGAATTCAGATAGTAAAAATTAAAGATCTGTCAAAATAACTGGATCTGGATCGTATTTTAAAAATATATTAAAAATTTTTTTATAATTATATTTGATATATTGATATTTATTCATAAAACTGAGTTTTATAATACTATATTTCAATTTTAAATATTATATTCATATTTATTTATAAATGTTTATTTTATGTATTATTTTAGGATTTTCATATTTCTTGAAATTATTATTTTTATTTTTATTAATTATTTTTACGAATCTGGATCCGATATTCGAGAGTAATAGAGATATATAGACGGATATCCGAATCCGAATACCCAGAAATCTTGAATTCGGATCCGGATAATAAATCCACAGATCTGACGAATTCGAATCAAGATACAAATATCTCAAATTCCAGGATATTCGGATCCATGTCGGCTCTACCTCAACATTCTTTACGTGCTTGTTTGCTTTGTTCTTAGCTACTTAGCTCCGTTGTGCAACTAGAATGCATTGCATGGCGTTAGTGTTTTGGAGCCTTTGGTCCAAGCTGTGTTTTACGAGAGGAAACTATACAAATATGAATGTTAGATGAAATTGAAAATCAGCGTTATGGTCTTCTTTGATGAAAAGACTGGTGATTGGTTTACAAGATAAGAACCGCAACCTTCCTCTTTTGATATTGCTTCCAAGCTGTATGCTATAGGCACGAGCGAAACACTCGCCGAATGGCAGAAGCTCCCAATTCCCTACTCGACTTCTCATTTTTTTGGATAATTGATTCGAAATAGAATTTCTCAAAGGGAAGCAAACATGAAGAAAGCCATAGATATATGGTTTGGAAATAGATGACTCATTCATTTTCTTCTCTAAATAATCTATAGGTTTTTACTTTTTTAACACAGAGAGTAAATATTTTGTGTACAAAAGTTTTTTTGAAGTGGATAAAATTTAATACTCTTTCAAAAAAAATCCAGCATTATGTATCAATTATATAACACATATATAAAATGCTGTCTACTATTAAATCCAGTTGTCGTAGACTTAGGGTGGTCCTTTAGCATTAGCACCATAGATTCAACTTTATCGACCATGGAACAGCAGTTTTAAAGTTTTTAACAGACATGAGAGAAAAGAAAAATACATTTTTTGTCAACAAAGAAGAATAATCAATGAATGCAACATGTGATATACAACCTTTGTCTACTTGTTATGTTAAATCATGATAATCATCGACCAATGCCGAGCGATGTGAATGCATTTTTATATGAAACTATTTCATTCCACATATCTACATTAGTCTGAATCATGTTTTGATCATTTACGCGTAAAAGTAATATATATTATCATAAATCATTTCTCATGTTCATACTTGTATATGGATGAAGCGGACAGTGTTGCACAAAAAAAAGGATGAAGTAGACAACATCTTGATTGGTCGATCATAAAGACAATTCATAAAAAGAAGAAGAACAATATATGATGACGCGCCTCGAATCGACAACGATCGTAATATATGATGCAACTTTTAATAAAAAAATAGATCGTTTAGTAGCTTTCATGCTTATAATTAAGTTATATAAAATTTTAATAATTTTTAGGGATAATTTCAAATAAAAAATCAACATGAAAGAAATTATGGTTTTTATTTTATTAGTATAGATAAATTATTTTCTCAATCGAGTAGTTTCCGGAACAGTAATCATTATGTTTAAATTCCGCTGATGGAAAACACGGACTAAATAATATTTATGGTGAGCAATCGAGTTAAATGAAACTTTAGTCCAGTAGTTTTTGCGATTTCATTATTCAAATGTATCTTTAATATTTAAATCGTTATGTAGTCCTACTATTGAGAGCATCTATTTAAAAATTAGGTAAGCTGAGAAAATTATGATTTTGGAATAAAGTATCATTTAGACAAGGCATTGTTATAATTGGTGGGCAGTGGCATCTTGGTATATTGCCAATATACGTGGTTTTAGCAAAGTTGAGTGACAAAAAAAAAGCAAAGTTGTGATTCTTGGGTAATACAAATACTCAATCCATTTTATAATGGAACTATAACTTAAAAAAACGAATATGATTGTAGTATCAAAGATGCTATTATCTTTTTTTTGGTAAAAACGTTCCTCTTATCTTGGTAAGGACATTTCGAGCGGTCCAAACCAAACATATTGGTATGAATTCTGGTGGTGAGTGACCTACGTCTTGAATATCTTCTTTCGTCTAATTTTTTTTTCAGTATATTTTTATAAGAAAACATAACATTAAAACTGATATGATTCATCGCATCAAAAAGACAAAAAAAAAACAATTTAATCCGTCTACAAGTACAAGAAAATCAATGATAAATTCCAATCAAAACAGGTTGAATGTTTTTTTTTGGAAAAAACTTGGTTGAATTTTAATAATACAATAATATCAAAATAAATTTCTGCATTTCTTAACAATCGAAATATTTTCACGTATTACAATAGACTACAGTCATCTTCATTGTATACCACATAAAAATCTCTAGATAAAAATAGATTTTTTCGATTTAAAATTTTTTTCGAAAGATATTTTCTGGAAAAAAAATACTCTAAAACCCGTCAAATAATTTACGATCACCATAACAACGAAAATTGAAAAAGCTGATGGAAAATAAAATGTCCCCATAAATTTTTTAAAATACCAGTAAAATCAATACATAATACTCGAAAAATTCTAGCATCTGTACTATGAAAACCACCAGCATATACACACAAAAAAAACTTTTTTTTTCTCTCCCTCTAACTGCTATGAAACCACTCTTTGTTTAGAATTCTATACGTCTTAAATATCTATGGTATTATAGTTTGAGAAATTGTTAAAATACTATTAATTGAGTATCAACCTTTAAGAATACTTTAACTAAGCTATCTTAATATATAAGATTTAAAATTTAGTAATTGTTGTTTAGATTTTAATGATTAAAATGAAAATTAAGTTTATAAATATCTATTAATAATTGTTAAACATTAAAAATTTACTATATTTATAAAATTAGTATCATTTAAAATAAATTTAAAAAGTGATCAAATTGTGATAAAATTTCCTTAAATTTAATCTTTTACCTAGGGAATAATCAGAATTTGCTCGTCAAAATCTTTGGTAGCTATTTTTATAAGATATATACAGTTTGAATCTTATTAAAAGATAATTTCCGAGTGAACAGATATTTGATTTTTTATTTCGTCGATAATATTAATCAATCTTCAGTGCTGGGTTATAACTTTTGATATTGTCTCAATCAAAATTTAAAACTATGTCTTTGTACGTATTTTTATCAATACTGCAAAATAGTGAAAATAGCTTAAGTATTCATTTTCAAAAAATCAAAACCTAGTTTTATAAAAACAATGATATTATATATACTTATTGTTAGAAATATAATTTTACTTACATTTTTTCTACAAAAATCATCTATTAGAATCATATAGTCGAATCTTTAAACTATAACTATTTCAATTGATAATATAATATAACTAACCCATTTGATTTTTCTGGTTATATGGAAGACCGCAAATAAATTTTTATTAGCATCAATTTCGAAAAACTTCTTTCAACTGTGGAGACTACATCGAAATAGTCAACAATATGCGATAAACAATTTATGTGTTCCGGATTTTTCGGATATTGATTATCGAAGAATCTTTAGTTCCTTAAAAACAGTCATCACCAATTATATATGAAAGCGTAATATTTCTTAAAGAAACTTCCAAATTCAAACATGATACCATCAAAATATCTTCGTTTGTATTTATTAACTTAAAAAAAAATCCAAAACAAATTCATACTTTTAGAATTATTCAAATCTGAATTCAAAAAAAAAATAGAATTAGAGCTTTAACAAATTGTATTCTAAGTAAAAATACATAGTAAATTATATTTTAATAAATAAACCTACAAAATAATTTATTTACTTATAAATACAACTAATTTTTTAACAAAAAATATGTTCCACTAAAGTTAGATACTTTAGTCTATCAGGTGGCTTGCCCTCTGAGTAGGTCCTATCAATCTTTCATAACATTCGTCTCTCAAGCGATATAAAGAAAATGCAATAAACATGATGAATTATCACCTTTATTAAATAAAATGACTTTATATATGCAAATTGCTATCACTTTAAACTTTATTCCTGAATAAAATATTTTCATTTTTATGTGGTTTTCTACTGCATACATCCACAGGGAAGATAGGCTCCAGAAACTGAATTTTAATTCTAAATATAAAATATTTAGATGACAACAAAGTAGGTACAAAAGACAAAATGTACCTCTTCGGATATTTGGATGGTTTTAGTTCTTTACTAGAAAAATTATCTTATATCACTCAGGTATGCGTATACGTATGCATACATGTGATATAACTTTCGTCTCGTCGTCGACGTCGTGCATATCATACACGTATCAACAAATAAATTTCAATAAACCCAAGGTCTTTTGTCAAAAATATAAAAAAGAATCCCCAAGGTCCACTTAAAGGCTTTACAGAGAAAACAGAGAAAATAGTTTTCTTATTACTTTTGAGCTTAAGCGTTCATTACACATTACTTGTTACATATATAGAGAAAGGAAGAAGGATCGAGATCCTTTACAGCTGTCTCGTCACACAACGGATAGGAGCGTGTATCTGTTTGCTAGCTGTGTAATCTGCTTTACCGTACTCTGAGCGCAGCAACGTTGTGCTCTGCTTTTGACTGCAACTAACGCCTCTTTGTCTTGTTGCAGATTACTTGAAGGCTGCTTGGTGGGCTGCGTGATGAACTTCATACTGGGCTTCTGGGCCTTGCTAATACCCCCGTGCAAACTCGTGGTGGGTCGACACACAACACCGAGTTTGGATCTGAGAGAATAGAAGGCTGCTTGAGGTAATGACTTGGTAAATATATCTGCTATCTGAGATGCTGCAGAAACATGACGAACAACCAGAGCTCCTTTGGCTACACGTTCTCGAGCATAATGATAATGAGTCGCAAAATGTTTGGACTTCTTGTGCAAGACTGGGTTTGCAGTGAGATGAACCGCAGACAGGTTATCACAATACGCTTCTGCTGGCTTCTTCTCAGGGAATCCAAGTTCAGTGAGAATATCAGATATCCAGGACAGTTCTGCTGCAGTATCAGAAAGACATCGATACTCTGCTTCAGTTGATGAGCGAGACACTGAATCCTGTTTCTTAGCTGACCAAGAAATGAGGTTGGAGCCAAGGAGTGTGCAGAAACCTCCGGTTGATCTTCTTGTTTCAGTGCAACCTGCCCAGTCACTGTCGCAAAATGCTTTGAGTGAAGAGTTGGAGTTCGAGTAGAGGTGGAGACCCATCGTTATTGTCCCTTTGACATAACGAAGCACACGCTTTAGCAAGTGAAAGTCTGCCACTGTCGGTTTGTGCATTCTTTGACAAACTAGATTCACAGCAAACTGCAAATCAGGCCGTGTAAGTGTGAGATATTGCAGCTTTCCTGCAATGCTTCTGAAGTAAGAAGGCTCCGTGAAAATTTCATCCTGGTGAGGTACGCGATCAAGCTGAAGAGGAAGAGGTGTGGGCACCGGTGCACAATCAATCATTCCAGCAGTTTGAAGCAACTCAGTCGCGTACTTCTCTTGGTTCAAGAACAGACCAGTCGGAGTATAGGTGACTTGTATGCCAAGGAAATAACTCAGAGGACCCATGTCCTTCATTCTGAACTCAGAGCTTAGAGCTTTCAGAAGTTTTTCTATTACAGAGGAGCTGTTGCCAGTAAGAACCATGTCGTCGACATACAGGAGTAAGAAGATCACTACACCATCATGAAGATAGATGAAAAGGGAAGGATCTTTTACGCTGCATACGAAGCCAAAGTTGAGAAGAAAAGTACTGAACTTGTCAAACCAGGCGCGAGGGGCCTGTTTGAGGCCATAGATGGCTTTGTGGAGAAGACACACATAATCTGGGTGAGCAGGATCTTCAAACCCAGGAGGCTGCTTCATATAGACTACCTCGTTGAGATCTCCGTGCAAGAATGCGTTCTTGACGTCAAGCTGCTTGATGTCCCAGTGATTAACAGTTGCATAATGCAAGACCATTCGAACTGTAGCCGTTCTGACTACAGGACTGTAAGTTTCCAGAAAGTCTACTCCTTCTTCTTGTTCGTTACCTCTCGCCACAAGCCTTGATCTGAGTTTGTCAAAGGTTCCATCGCCATGATATTTAATTCTGTGAACCCAACCGCAACCAATAACATGTGCATCTGCTGGATAAGGAACTAGACTCCATGTATTTGTTTCTTTACATGTGCCTACTTCGTCACCCATAGCTGCTGTCCAACCAGGATGTCGTAGTGCTTCCGCAAGGTTCTTTGGTTTGGTGATTTCACTTTTGGCTGTGTGAAACACATAGTGAGGATTAGGCTTTCGAACTCCAGCTTTCCCTCTAGTGACCATATTGTGAGCATTGTCTTCTTGAGGTGCTGCAGGAGCTTGTATCTGATCTTGTGGAGGGTTGACAATAACAGGAGATTGAGGAGGAGTGACAACAACCGGAGCTGGTGGAGATAAGGGTGGGAAGTCTTCCTCTACTAGTTGAAAATTATCAGTTGCAGGTGTTTGAGTTTGGCGTCTTTTTCCTGCAGTTACTGGATCAGCTATCTGTTCTAATACACTGTCATTACTCGGTTCTGTTTGTATCTTCAACCCTTTGTACCAAGCATTAAGAAGCAGTGTTGGAGCTGGAGGTAAGAATGATTGATAGACATCGGAGAATGGGAACCTTGCTTCATCAAACAAGACGTGACGACTGATATATACTCTGCCTGTTGGAGGATGAAGACAGCGATAGCCCTTCTGCGCTTCCGTATATCCCAAGAACACACAAAGAAGACTTTTAGGATCGAATTTGTTCTGGGAGTAGGGACGAAGATAGGGATAGCAGCCACATCCGAACACTCGTAAGGCTGAGTATATTGGAGCAGCATTATTCAGCTTCTCATAAGCACTGGTCGTCTTGTTGAGAAAGGTGTTCGGTAGAAGGTTTGAGAGAAAATTGGCAGTAAACAGAGCCTCAACCCAGAGAGTTTGAGGTATCTTTGCTTCAAACATCATTGACAGCCCAAGCTCCACAAGATGACGATGTTTTCTTTCAGCCAAGCCGTTCTGCTCTGGCGTATGTGGACAAGACAGAAGATGCTTGATTCCGCAGGCTGCAAGATGCTCTGCAAACTGTTTGTTTACAAACTCTCCTCCTCCATCACTTTGAAAGATTTGTATTTTCTTATCAAACTGATTTTCCACCAGATTTTGAAACGATTTGAATGTTGCAAATGCTTCAGACTTCTGTTTTAAAGGATAAAGCCAACTAAATCTCGAGAAATTGTCTATAAAAATGATGTAATATCTGAAGCCTTGAACAGAGGTTACAGGAGCAGGACCCCAAACATCACAGTGTATCCTCTCTAGAGGTCTTTCAGACTTAAAACTTGAACTAGAAAACGGGAGTTTGCAAACTTTTCCTAGCTGACATGACTCACACATAGTCTTACTGACTTTATTGATTGAAATAGCATTTGTTGAAGACAGGTACTGAAGTATCTGATGATGAGGATGCCCCAATCTCTTGTGCCATATCCCATCACTCACACTCTGTTGCCTTGATGAGTAGAACGCAAGAAACTGAGGATTCTCGAGACGATATAGACCCTTACGCTTGCTTCCTTTGCTGAGAAGCTGCTTGGTCTTTTTGTCCTTAATCAGCACATGATGAGAGTCAAACGTGCATTCACAAGGATAATCATCAGTTAGCTTGGAGACAGACAGAAGTGACTTAGTGATTTGTGGACATACTAGAACATCTTTAAGCGGTAAGGTACCTGATAAAGATGGAATAGCAATGGAGCCAACATGTGTTATCGGAAGGAAGTCTCCGTTTCCGACAATCACTGAGTCTGTTCCTGAGTATGGTTGAGCTGACTGCAGATGGTGAGGGGAGTTGGTGATGTGATGAGTTGCTGCAGTATCAGGGTACCACTCGTTGCCATCATAATCTGCTTCTGCTGATGTTCTCATGACAGTGTTAGCTTGCGGAGGTGGAGGTTGATAGTCTGGATCAAAGCGTTTGTAGCATTTGTATGCTGCATGACCAAACTTGCCGCAGATCTGACATGTCGGAGCTGATGAGTTTTGCTGCTGACCACGACCACTGCTAGGACCAAACTGCTGATGAAAGCCCCTTCCTTGAGTAGTGTAACCACGTCCTCGTGAGCTTCCTCTGTATGAACCACGGCCACGACCAGAGTATCCACCTCTGTTGGTGTAGTAAGCCTGATGAGGAGTAACGTCAGAGGACGCAGCGTAAGTTTGTAGCTTGTCATCAAAAGAGATAAGCTTGGACATGACATCATCAAGGGTGGGAGCAGTAAGAGAGTCCATAGAGTTTTCAATCACTGCAGAGATCGCTTCATAATCTTTACCTAACCCATTTAGCATCCCGAAGATCTTCTCACTCTCCGGGATAGCAGCACCAATCGAGTCAAGCTGGTCGCAGAGAGTTTTGATTTCAGAGAGGTAAACAGCCATAGTCTTGTTACCTTTCGTTAAAGTTTGAATCTTTCTCTGCAGAGCAAGCTTTCTGGTAGCGGAGACTCGGTTATACTTCTGACCTAGAGCAGTCCAGACTTCTTGAGATGTATGTAGACCGTAGACGGAGCGAAGAGCACTTTCTGAAAGGGTTCCATAGATCCAGGCCATGATGAGCTGATCTTTCTGCATCCAGCGCTGGAACTCAGGGTTTGCTGCTTCGTTGACTTGGTCTCCATCTCGAACGGTGATGGTTTGAGTCGGACGAGGAGTGAGGCCGGTGACGTAACCGAGAAGCAACTGAGAGGAAAGAAACTGCTCAAACTGGAGTTTCCAGATGAGATAGTTGTCATCCTTGAGTTTCAAGGTGACACACTGCGTGATGGTAAGATTAGATGCGGAAATAGGATCAGGATTAGCTTCCATGATCTACTCGCTGAGCTCTGATACCATAAAGGCTTTACAGAGAAAACAGAGAAAATAGCTTTCTTATTACTTTTGAGCTTAAGCGTTCATTACACATTGCTTGTTACATATATAGAGAAAGGAAGAAGGATCGAGATCCTTTACAGCTGTCTCGTCACACAACGGATAGGAGCGTGTATCTGTTTGCTAGCTGTGTAATCTGCTTTACCCGTACTCTGAGCGCAGCAACGTTGTGCTCTGCTTTTGACTGCAACTAACGCCTCTTTGTCTTGTTGCAGATTACTTGAAGGCTGCTTGTGGGCTGCGTGATGAACTTCATACTGGGGCTTCTGGGCCTTGCTAATACCACTATAATCAATAAATTGACACAATTAATAAACATTGCACGTAGTGAGTTACGTAACTCTCTCAAACTTGGAAAACCACATTAATGTCAACTAAAAACTACTACTATAAAGGGTTCTTATTTTAATCTAGTTTTAAACAACGCATGATCTCTTTGTAATCTGTATTTATAACTGACTTGGAAAAGTTTGAATCGTGAATGATAATAAACTAATTAAAGTGGAGGCATGGAGCATAATTGTGTTTTCGTGAGCGGTAATGCGCATGTATGAAACATGAAACTTGGGACCGTTTCAAAAAGTAGCGTATGTTTTTAATTTCAATATACCGTAGCATATACTATGGTTTCATTTTAATACGAATAAAACCAAATGTAAACTATTTTAAATGTAATTGTTTACTTGACCTATATTAACTTATACAAGGCCCCTTCACAACGCATCACGTGGAGACAAAGCAATTAAAGTACACAACCTTACAAAGTAATTTACGTGGCCTCCACCCGCGATATCTCATTTTTTCATTTCATTAGAAAAGTAAAAACTC
This sequence comes from Raphanus sativus, assembly GCF_000801105.2. Taxonomy (NCBI): domain Eukaryota; kingdom Viridiplantae; phylum Streptophyta; class Magnoliopsida; order Brassicales; family Brassicaceae; genus Raphanus; species Raphanus sativus. The sequence continues at coordinate 5,166,929 of NC_079511.1, read as the reverse complement.
ATACTTTTTGTCAAGCACCGTACCGCCAAGTGGTAAAAACAGTAGAATTCAAATTCTATTTACTCGAAATTTAGTTATATTATTTTTGAACATCTACAAAGATATGAAAATTTACTTACAGCTCATTTACATACTCGAATAAAAGAATCATTTATAGCGCATTTTTCTTTATGCTCTTGCATATGTTTATGTATATCCAAAAAAAAAACTCATATTTGTTCCTTTGATTTGATAATTGTACTACTGCTTCTAAGGGTGCCAACCTCAATCGGATGTAATTAAGCGCTTTAAATTTGAATTGTATATTTTGGGCAGTGTTAATTTGTTGTTATATAACTCGCATGTAGATATGCATAGGAGGTAGAAAGCACTACAGTTAAAAAGGTCAGTTGGTGAATTCCCATGTGCCCACCAAACTTTGTACAGTACATATATAGCTTGCATCTAAAAAGGTTTTATAGGTACCATCGATCTGATTTTTTGATACTTTAAATGCTACTGAACTTAGCTCAAGCTTGTAATCGGGCAAATAATTTTCACTATCCAATAATCGTTTTGTGTTTGTTATGTTTCGACATTATTAATCCAGATATATATTGCAATCAAATCTTAAAAAAAATCAAAACTAAACTCTCATACCAAAATTTGCTTTGAGAAAATTACAAATGATATACAATTTTATTAGCATAGCGACTTAACCCAACAAAGGATATACCAATCTCATGTCAACGCATGGCCTAACCCTAATGTAGGTTTGAAATGTATTTTTCTTATTTTAAAAGGATCTATTATCATTAATGTTTTTATTGCTAGTATTAATTTCTTTTTGTTTCACCAGCAAAAGAAAATCAGGTTTATTTGTGAAGGACAGAACCATACTTATGATGCTTATCAATCTTAGATGAGGAGTAGTTTGATTACTTCAAGTTATAAGTTGGAAAAAAGTGAGTTGAGTATGATTCGATCCATAGTCCAAAATATTTTTTTTTTTTGATCAAAGTTCAAAATATTATATTACCCAGCGACACAAGCTTAAAAAGCACAAATTAATTTTGTTTCGTGTGGTTAACCACTAAAACGAATTCATGGGAAAACAACTTCACCATCTTACGGTCCATAAGAAACTTTTTAAAGATAAATAACTTTACAGATTTGCCTTTCATTTATCTGGCTTTTTAACAAAAAAAAAACTAATAGTTTTGGCCGTTTGGTTTTAGGTTATATTAAATATGGATTATCTTATTTTCAACCAAGAAAAATATGTGGATATGGAAGACCAGGGACATACGCAAGAACACATAATTCGATATTTTTTTGTTGTGTGTCAAAACATCACACGATTCGACATTTAAACCATATAAATGACATAATTATAATATATAATATATATAATGCCCTTTGAAACACTATATCTGTATCTATATTCACTTATACATATATGATATCTTAGGAGATATTTTCCACTTATCTACATGATTATATTTGGGCATATTTCGACATCAAAACATGCGAACAATTAAAGTGCGCAGGGGTGTTATATATTACTAGAGATTATACTATTAATTACGAAATTAATCACTGCATTAATTTGTGATTAATATTATTATAATATATGGAATGGTTATACATTAAATAAAATAATGTAAATAATCAAAAAAAGATATAACTGAATATATGACTTAGTATGACTATTTTGTAATAAATAAAAATGATACTTCTATTTTAATAGAGAAAACTAGATTCTGACCCGCCCTTTAGAGGGTGGGTATATTTTTGTTTTTAATTTTTTTTTTTAGAATTTTATTTTTTATATTTTTATTTTTTAATCATATCTGTGTTTTTTTGTTGTAATCATATTTGTGTATACTATTTTAAAAAATAATTAGTAAGAAATTTTGATAATTGTATTGAATTTGTGATGTTGCATAATTATACACTTATACCCAATTTTTGTTTAAATTGGTCCGGATCTGTAGTTAAACTGATAAAACCCAACAAATCCGGTTTGTAATTTGTTTTGTGGTTTAGAAAAAAATTATTATTAAATAATCCAGTATAACTCAAAACTGGTTGCCAGTTGAACTACTGGTTGAACCAATACGTATTTTTAATTATTAACGCATATGATTTTTAGTTGTATTATTAGAATGTGTTTTGTATTCTAATTTGGAAGTTAGACTTTTTATTTTTGATAAAATAAAATTATACAATCTTGTGGATCATGAATCTATTAACAAAGTTAACTGTTGTGATTTGGCATTGGTTTATTTTGTTATCAATTATCAATTATAATATTATATTTATATTTAGATTATTTTAGATTTGAAATTTAATTTTCTTATTCACATTAGACATTAATAATACTTAAAGATTTTCAGTTTATAATATAACTCGTAAACTGAAATTTTATACTGCTTGTTTAGGATATCATAAACACATAAGATGTTGCTAGATTTTTAAAAGCGTGGGATTATTTTTCAAAAACATTTCAAAATTTATTTATTATAAATATGTATTCTTATACATTTAGGATTTATAAATGAAACAGTATATTGAGTATTTTAAAATCCGACCCGACCCGCAGTTAAATTGACAAATTGTGTGGTCTCGTATGTAGTTCAGGCAGTTAGTTTTCAAAAAAAAAAATTTATTTAAAAATCCTATAAAACCCGTAAAAGACAACTAAAACCCGAGATCTGGCTACCGGTTGAACTGATAAATGATTCAATATGAAATTCAGTTTGAATTAAATTATTATAATCAAATTAAATTTTCAATCTTGTTATAAGGGTAATAGATCAATATTCGAGAGGATGCATACTAAAAATATATATATTTGAGCATCAATAATTTGTATATGTTTATTACAATTTAATGGTTTATGTTTGTAAATATAATTTTCATTTATTTAGTTAGTTTACTTTTGTTATTCACATGTTATTAGATTTTTTGATTTTTGTTTATGAACTATTTTAAATTTTAATTTTAATTTTATTTCATTATTCGCATTAGAAATGTAAATATTTAGTATTTTAATCTTTATATATATATATATATATATATATAATATATATATATATATATATATATTTATATAATAATTATGTTTTTACCAACTAATTAAACCATTGATTCATACCTCTGCATCAATTTATGTTAATGTAATATTTTATGATATAATTGTGTTAATATATTTGGTTGAATTAGTTAATATTTGATAAATAATTATATGTGTTTGAATAACCCGTAAAAACATATTCATAAAAATATCAAGTAACATGTTTTGTTGTGTTTTAAATATTAAAAGCATCAAACTATTGATATTTTTTTATCACACACACACACATATATATATAAAATTTATGTATATGTATATCTAATTTAATAAGAATTATATTTTTATGTATTTAGTGAGGGTTTTGAAGAAATTGTTTTTTTTTTGCATTTGGATTAATATATAGTAGTATATAAAACAAATTAATAGACATATATAATTATTTAATAAATAAAATATAATTTATTTTTATTGAAGTTTCGTATTTATATAAATTAAATTCATTAGTTTAAAAAAAAATAGATTAGTTAGTTAGTTCCTTAACTTTAGCCATGGTGTATATTTAATTGCAATTAAATTAGATATATGAATATATGAATAGAAGTAATAGGGAATATAATAAAATTATATATATGAATATAATAAGAGAAATAATAGAAACAACCTAGACTTTTTTTATAGTCCAAAAAGTAGTCGATAAATATTGCTCCTGTTTTTAATAGTATTGATGTAACTATAGTCAAAACTAATGTAAGTATATTTCGTGTCCCAACAATTATCAGATATATTTCTTAGAACAAAATCACAAAATCTAAAAAAAGAAATCACAAAATCTAAACGGAATAATAATAATAATAAATAAAATAAAAATTCATTTGGTAAGTTTCTTACGGAAGGGAACTTTGAATTTTACATTTAGAAGGATGATACAAGTGCGCATCGGTTTCACGTCCCATTGTCAGCTGTCAGTGCCACGATAATTTGCCTCCATGGAATGGTCTTCCTGATACAACCTACTGTATTACAAAATTACAGTAACTGTTTTAAAATTCTGATTAGTTTTTTACTCTTTACGGTTGACAAAATATTTTTTTTTTAACTCTTTACAGACTAAAATAAGTTTCTAAAAGTAAGTTTCAACGAAAATAATGCGGTTAAGGTCCTTAAAGAATTTGATTGGGCGTCTTAAGTTAAGGCTGAAAGGATCTTTCCGAAATGCTTCCGAGTCTGGACCGTGTGCTCAATTTAAATGACAAGAATATGCGGTCAGTTTAGTTTTTAGTCTGAATATCTTTTTAAAACAAAATTTAGGTATTTTTAATTTATCCATGCCCCTCTTTGCTCAACTAGTACTTTAAAATAGTATTGTTTTAGCTAGGGCTAGAACTTATTATCCGGAATTCAGATCTAAAATTGAAATTTAATCTAAATCTGTTTCGAAAATAAGATATTCTAGATATCCAGATCTAGATTTAGATATGTTTGATAAGTCCAAATATCTGGATCCGGATCTAAATTTCTTAAAATAATTAAATTAACTTTTATTAAATAATTATATATGGGATATATTAATGTTTATGCATAAAATTAGTCCTTATAAATATAATACTTTAGTTACTTATAACTTATTTATAAATATTTTTAAAAATTTGTAAAAAATTTTAGTTATATATTATTTAAAAAATGTTATGATGTAACTTTTTCTTTAAATATTATTTTTTACTTTTTTAAAGATCAGAATAATACAATATAAAGGAAGATATTCGGAAATCAGATACCCACAAGACACAAATTCGGATCCGGATACTAATATCACAGATCTGATGAATCCATATCCGGATATCCTAAGATATCCCGAATAATCAATCCGTTCTATATGTAGTTTTTAGCCGTTATATTAAGGCACATATGCATATGTATCACAAATTCACCAATATACAATAAATTATTTTAATTATTATTCGATAAATTAATAAATACGTTAAATTGTTACTTTTTAGAAAATTAAGTTGAATTAATATAAAATATAAAGTATTAATTAATAAATTTATTTTATGATATATAGTTTTTTAATATTAAACATAAATTAATATTTATGACTTTACATATATATATATACATGTGTGTGTAAATAAAATAAAATATTGTTTATTTTTATTCATAGAAATTTTATTTTAAATTCTAAATAATCCAAAAGATTTTGATGTTATTTTATTATTATACAGTCAAAATACAGAATAAAATCCATACATATCAAATAATTAAATAAATAATTTAAATATATTTTGGTAAAATTTAATTAATATATCATAAAATTACTTTTGCTCTTACTTTTACATAAATATATACTTAATATATATATATGTAAATTAGTGATTTTATAAGTTAATAAAATAAAATTTCAAAATATATTAGTTTATAAAGCTTTTCCTATACTAAAAAAAAAA